>NC_133873.1:3230784-3347608 GCF_044706935.1 Curcuma longa | reverse complement strand
GAATTACATCCTTAATAGCATATAGTATGCAAGGATTTCTATCACTTATAATTGATATGCATTTATCTCCTATTATCTCATTTCAAAGTTTAAACAAGAACAATTCCCAAGCAAGCCTGCTGTCAATTTCTGCAACTGCAAAAGTTATTGGAAATAATCCATTGGACTCATCCACACCAGTTATCATCATAAGATTCCCTATAAGGTGGTAAGCATTGATACTAATAACTAAGCATAGCAATTCAACAAATACACACATACAAGCCCCAAAAGACTAGAAGACACATTGAAAATGACCATCATGTATAGACCTTACATGCACCATCATCTGATTATCTCTAATATTTAATTCTCTAGTAAATGCATAAAGATTATTGTACGATTCAGCATAATCCCCATATACATTAGTCATTACTTTTACTTTAGTTCTCAATGCTTTCCGATATGATATTATCACTCCGAAGCTTTTTTGAATATCTACTATAATCATCTTTGGAGTGTACTTCTCACTAATCATGACTTATTCTTGAATCTCACCGGCAACACAAGAACTAATACAGTTATTGAGACCTTTCCTCATAGATGATGAGCATATGTGCAATTTGTTAAACACAATGATATGAAAATTTCCAAGACTTCGAGCAATAATTCTCCAAGCACAAGGTTGAACCTTACCATACTTCTTTTATAACTTCTTGTCACCATGTGTCTAATCGCAAAGCATTTATATATCACATAATCCTCCAAAGCTTTTCTAAACCTTTTTCCATCAGAGAACATTTGATCAACTTTTGGTGATTTCCCACTGCTCCCCTCATCTTCATCAACTAAATCCATTGTGATAGTGTCCTCGCCTACATTAGGTTTGATTGACTCATTCACACTAAAGTTGTCGTTCACAACATCATATGCATAAATGGTGTTTGAGTAATCATTTTCTTGTTGATCAAATACAAACTGGTCTTCATCTTCTAGGGGTGCAAAGTTAAAATAATCTCCATTCCCTTTCTAAATCATATGCTACATCAACTAGCTTGATGCGATAATCCATCTTCCTCCTCTACTATAATATTAATGTCGACTTTATGGTGTATTGGAATGCAGTACAACCTCGTGTATATTTTGTACTTCTGACTTACAACGATATCCTTGGTTAATGGGTTGCCTAGTGAATGAGGAAGACATCCACTGTTGCTCTATACCATCAATATAAGATAGAAAATCAGTAAAAATTGGTGAGTCCCTAAAAACAAATAAAGTGAGTTATGAAAAGAAAATAATATAAAATTATTTACAAATAATAAATAATTTAGCCCTACTAGCTACGACGTTGTAGCAGCTATGAAATTGTAGTTGCGACAACATTGTAGCAATTACGATTTCATAACTGTTACAATATACTAAAATCACAGACTAGAATGTTGTTGTAATTACAATTTCATAGTTTCTACAATATGCTAGACCATAGATTAGAATGTCATAGCAGCTACGATTTTGTAGCTGTTACGTGTTAAGATCAGAATGTTATAACAGTTATTATTTCGTAATTGTTACAATGTGCTTAGACCGCAAATCAGAACGTTAAAGCTGCTACGATTTCGTAGCTGCTAAAATGTTATATTTGCTACAATAATGACAGTTGGATGTGTACTACAAAGGAGGAAGATGTTCAGGCATTCGAATGAGAACTAAACTAACATTAAAATCTAAACCCTAAATAATAACATGAGGTGGCATGCATTTAAAAGATAAATAATAGAAGATTATCACATGCATGGAAGCACACTGCAGATTAATGAGCAAGAATAAGATTTTTTTTTCTTGTATGTCTGATAGCTTTAGACAAGCTTAGAGGGGAAGCTTAGGAGACGGCAGTCGATAGGTGGTGCCGTATAATTGATCGACAAAGACAGTGAAGGGCGAACGAGGGATTTCGAAAGAGGAGGGTTTGAAATGTTTTTTCGAATAGCACAAAATACTAAACGTATTCCCACCCGCCCAACCGATCTTAAAATCTTGAATCCCCACCCCGCCCTACCTGCCCAATCGGGTTTCAACATGAATCGGTCTACAAATTAATCAAACTCAGCTGAACAGTAGATTGGGGGCAGAAGGGTAAATGTACAAGGAGTGGGATGCCTTTTGATTAAAAAAAATCAACATATGATATATTTTTGCTGATTCAGTAAAAAAAAAAATTTAAACTTTTCTCCCAGAAAATTTTCATATAGTGAGATAATATATGAAGATTTAGTTAGACTTAATCGTTTATTTTGCATTCTTTAGGATCATGGTACTTTACTTATTGTGCATGGTTTCACATTGATTCACACGTTGACTATATATCTGCGCGGGCTTGGGGGAACATGATGTCAAACTGGTTCGAACATTCCATGCAGTTGCAGTGGACACATGCGTGCATAGTGACTTTTCAAGTCAACCGAAACTTTCCCACAGCGTGCCAAGAAAAATCAAACCGGTTCCGGTCTGACGTAGCATGGCCTATCTTATGCCTGATACGATTCATCAAAAATCAAGCTGTCATGTGATGCATGACTTAAACAATCTATCAAGGGCTCGAGGTAGCACAGAAATGGGTCGATCAGGTTTGTCCCACGGCCACAGGTGTATATCACATGTCGTGCCATGCCCAATTCAATTTGACCAACTAAACAAGTCGACTAAACTCGTATCGTACCTAGCTTGATCAGATGAGATCATTAGTATTTTCCACTGTTGACCCTTCTGTGAATCATAGTTGCGAGTTTGCAACTAGGCCATCGGGAGCTCAGGTTTGGCTTGTGGCTTGTGGTCGATCGATAACTAATGATTTGATTAGCCTCACTTATTAATTTGTTCCTAAATAGACCATCGAACTCAATCATTCTGCCTAAATCCCATTGACCTGCCTATTTGGTTAGTTCGAATTGTTTGACCACCTGCTCTATTAAACTAAATTTATCTAATTCAACTAAGTTATCCGACTCGATTAGCCCTTAGTCTCTTCAACCAAATTACTAGACTATTAAAGTTGCTTGTCATGCTTGGTCTAACTAGCCAATTTTACCCAACTAACCCATATGGTTTGACTAGACCATCCGACCTAGGTGGCTCGATCGCATCAATTGGATTAAGCAAGCCATCTAATTCAATTGGACCATCCAGATCATTCAACTCCATAAGGTGTTCACATATGCTAATTTGACCATTTAAATATTCCGACTTAATAAGGTCTAATAGACCATATTTTGTTTGAAGTCCAATTGAATGCATTATTCAAAAAATAAATAAATTAGATAAAGAATATTTTTAAAAATAAATTGTGGAAATTTTTTTTTATGAGTTTGAAAAGGGTATCTTATATTTAAAGGGTATCTTATAATAAATAATTACTCTATAAAAAATTCCTATTAAAGTTTCCGGCACAGAGACGGATTCGTTGGAAGGAGTTCACTCAATTGGCATTGCTTCCACATAATCAAACAATGCAGCATTTGTCCCGACATGTCTCCAATAGAATAGCAAGTGACTTTAATTTGTCTTATAAATCACCCAAAATTTCCTGTCCATATTAATTCAAATGATATTTACAACTTTGACAAGCAATTAAAATACTGACAAGTCAATCGATCAAAAGTTGAATAAATGACATTTTACTGAAACGCATGAGGAAGTTTCGGTTTCTATTTCAGGTATTTAATTTTTATAATTTCAAAAATATATATCATCCTGTTATATCCTTTTCTTTTTCTTTCTTTCCATGAAATAATTACATGGATTGGATTTTGTGAGAGGGTTAAGACAAAGGAGGATATTACTCGGTTTCATCGAAATTTGAGCCATTGTCCTCTTTTATAAATCTGTTCCGTCGTAACTAACTTAGCGATGCCCCCGAGGGCTAAATTGTATTAGGTAAACTTTTTATAGTGATCGGCTCTACCGCCAAAATGGTCTCTACTATGTTGATAGAAGCCTACTGCCGAAACAGTACGTACCTCAGTCAATAGTTACATGTTACTAAAAGGACTTGAATCCGGAACCTCATGCAATACATATCTCTATTCCTACCACTTGGGATAAGACATTAGACTCAATTTTTACTATCAAATTTAAATATGAGAATATGAATAGAGTACATTAATTTTAGTTTGAAGTAATTTAAAATTTGTTGTTTCCGGTAGCTCCAGGAGTACACAAACTGATACAGATCGTCGAGGCTAGTGTTCAACACTATCTCCGTAAACGATATTTCTCTGCTACGGTGCTAACGGATAGCAGCAATTCGTTCCCAAGATACAACGACGAACGTCTCAGAATAGTAGCACTCCAAATTTCGAGACCGACGAACTTTCTCGTAGGCTTTTTGGACTCCGAATGTACTAGATGGGATGAATGCACAAGGAAGACTTGAATCGATGAATTCGATGATCTTTCCAGCATCTGGAGGGATCTATTTATACCAAATGAAGAGGTTGAATGCCTTTTGGGTGAGAGGATGTGTTCTTTGGGCTGGATCGATCTGGATCGTCCAATCTGAAGGGTTGTAACCCTTCACATAGCCCACTTCAATCTCATCCATCAGATCTGAAGGGTTGTGACCCTCAGATCTCGCCTATTGTCATCAGCCATCGGATATGGATCTAATGATCCATTCGATCTGACGCTTCAGATCAAGTCTCGTCCCAAGCGGTCAGATCGTGACTCTTCTCGATCCAACGCTCTAGATCGCATCACAAGCGATCCATCACACCTTTTTGATCAACGGTTGCCATCCGTTCGCCCAATCAACAGTCCAGTCATCTCTTCTTGCCCACGTGGATGCCACACAAGCATTGTCACGTCAGATACGAGCCTGACACGTCACCCGAGTGCCACGTAGGCACTGCAATGCCATCTGGAGCATAAATTTAAGCTCCCCAATGCTCCTCGCGACGACGCGTAAGTGCAAAGTGCAAAGTGCGCCTACAAAGCGCCCATTGCGCACGTGGCGGGTGGCGGGCTCACAGGTGCGAGCACCTGCTCGCCCCTGAGAAGAGAGCACCTGGTCTTTTTGTGTTAACTCCATTAACACAGCATCATTACTAAGGAAAGAAAACACATCAAAAATTTCTGATGTGGAACTATTCTCCCATGTATTTCCTTATATATAACATTAATGAATAATTAATATTATTTGGGCCGACTTTAAATAATTAATTTCTCATTCACCCTTAATCGGTTTTGAGCAAATTAAAGTCTAAATCTATCTACGCGAAATGTAGATTTTAATTTTGAAGTCAATTTTGACTTTCATCAATTGATGGCATTCCGATTTTTCCACAAAACCGTATTGGTCCATTAAGGCCCCAATATCCAACAAAATTTTCTAGGTATGTTGGTCAGTTTTAGACGAAAACACATGGACATATATTATTTGAATATTTAAAAGTTTGATATTTTTCAAACTAGAAGAGTATTAAAAATCTATTGTTGATATTGGTTGGTAAATATCATTATCCTAAACTTTATAACGAGGTTGTGATAAATTTTATCAAGTCTTTATAAGTTTAAAAATTTTATTGTTCTTAATTTATACTATCGAATTCAAGTTTGAGAGCATAGCTATATTAAGAAGACTTTCAAGAATATACTGATTTTGATTTGAAGTGATTTAGAGTTTTATAGATTCATCAGTCAATTTCGAACAAAATTGATTAATGGGCATACATTTATAAGTTTAAAAATTTTATTGTTCTTAATTTATACTATCAAATTTAAGTTTGAGAGCATAAATATAATAAGAAGACTTTCAAGAGTATACTGATTTTGATTTGAAATTATTTAGAGTTTTATAGATTCATCAGTTAATTTCAGACAAAATTGATTAATGGGCATACATCATTCAAAAAAATCAAAAGTTTGATATTATATAATCAAAAGAGTCATAAGAATCTATTAGTGGTATTAGTTAGTGAGTATCATTGTGTTGTGTCTTATAATTAAGGGTAAGCAATCAATTAATAAGTGAACCGATTGAACTGTTTAAATCGAAATCTAACAAATTGATCTTTTTTACCGAACTAAATGGACCAAACTTTCATATAAAAATTGAACAAATTGAACTGATAAAACATCTATTAAATCAGTCAAAAATTAAAATAATCAAACTTTCCATTAAATCAAGACTAAGAAGGGGAGAGGATTCATGAAACGAAATTAAAGATTTTAAACTCTGGTTTGAGCATAGTCAAATTCAATTTAATAGGTTTAATCAAATTTAGAGTTTTAAAACTAGAGCCGAAATGATTTGACCAAAATAATTGATATTCTAAGAAAAAATAGAATTTTTGAATTTATCAAATCAAACTTTTAACTTTGATCGATTTGGTTGGTTAATTAAGTTTAACCAACCTTTTGCTCACCCCTACGTATAATAATTATGTGACAAATTTTATCAAGCTTTTGAAAGTTTAAAAATTCACCGTTATCAATTTATACTATAAAATTTAGGTATAAGAACATGAATACATTAATAAGACTTGTAGGAGTATATTAGTTTTGATTTGAAGTGATTCAGATTTCAAAAGATCCGTTAGTTTCGAACAAAATAAAATTTTAAAAATTTGATATTTTTTGAACTAAGAGAATCTTAAAAATCTATTGGTAGTGTTAATTAGTGAGTATCAGTATCCTAGATTTTATAATAAATTTGTAATAAATTTTCTCAAGTCCTTATAAGTTAAAAATTTCATAATTCTAAATGTATATTATCGAATTCAGCTACTACTAAAGCATTAAAGAGGTTTGCATGAGTACATTAATTTTAATTTAAATTATTTTAAATCTATATACTTCCATAATCTTCTTTAATTTATCTATGCCCTTTAAATTTGAATTCGACTGCATAAATTTAAAATAATAATTTTTTTAACAGATAAAGAAAAAATTTGGAGACGCAAGCATGTAATTCTAAATAATTATTTCTTAAAAAAAGAGAGGTATATATATATTTTTGAAATTATAAAAATTAGATATCTGAAATAGATAATATTGAAACTTCCTTATACGGTTAAGTAAAATGCCAATAAATTAAATAAATAACGTAGACAATAATTTTTAAAAAAATATTAATTATGACATAGTAGATTTAAAATGAGATTATATAAAATCTCTCTATGCCACAATTGCAAACCCACACAAACCGTTACTTTCACTTTGCCACCAACTGCTTGGAATCTCTCGGAGACTTCCGTAACCTCTGAATACTTTTCTTCCTGCCTGCTGCGTGCTCCAGTCTTTCTACTTTTCAACGTCGTGTTTTTCCGGTTCATACTTTCTCTCCCTCTCTTTCTCTGACAACAAATCAAATCTATAATTGCACTATATAAATCTAATCTCTTTTCACACAATTCAATCCATCAATAGTAGTTCGAGCGACAATGGGAACCTAATCTCTCTTTGACTCCACATGGATTCCTTTTTCCTCCTCGGCGCCGAAGCTCGGCGCCGGTTTCTGCAGATCGCCGGACGTCTCCTCGGCTGCACGTATATCTGCTCGTGGTCTCCTCTCCGCCAACCCGCGACCACGTACGTTACTTGCAGCTTCTGTTACTCTAGTCAATGAATTAATTGCTCCCGTATGATTGACTGAGATTAGAGCCAGCGCATGCTTCTCCTGCAGCCATTTGGTGTCCAAGGAGGGATGGCACTGCGCGGAAGACAGTGGCCAATCGAGCTCGTCCGCTGCTAGCGTCTCCTTGAGGCTCTTCGAGGCCTACAGGCGATCGCTTTGTGATGTTCACAGCAGGTATATATGCCTTCTCGCAATCGCTGCAACAAAAATCTACTCTTAAAACGTTTAGTAAATGAGATTGCAAGCAGTTCCAGTTCTATTCCTGGTTTGGCCTACAAGGATGGGCTTCCTTACATTCAGTTAACTGATCCGGATATTGTGAACTTGGCTTTCAATCACTCACAAAGACAATTCTATCAGGTGAACACGTAACTGAATATTTGCTTCTTCTTCTTCTTTTTGAGATAATGTCCTAATTGAAGATTCTATATATCATGTTTCAGGAAGCTGGAGTAAAGGTGTTAACAATTTCATTTTAATTCCATTGTTTCGTTTCAGTTATGGATCTTTAAAGACTATTTTTTTAACATGTATATATTTAACAGACAGCAGTTTTTATGGGTTGCAGACATGGAGAAATCGAACTGGGAATCAAAATGCCTACAAATCCAACTGTACTGAGCTTAAACACTTTAATTTGATCCATATCATCAGTACGCTATTACTGAGGTACTGTCCTATAATTTGCAGGTGAATTTGCAGATGAACATTCAACAAGTGTTCAGCGAGGAGTTCATTCGACAATCTGTGGGATCAGACTTGAATCAACCCCTACTAGGAGACCTTGTGACCCTGCCGTCTGAGCCCGGTCAGCTCTCTTCATCTTCCTCGTCTCTTCCGTCTATCTCAGTCGGAAGCCCTTCCGACACTTCGCCTCGTCTTCTCGCTCAACCAAGTCCCCCCTTCATCATGCAACCCTTCAACTTCTCAGCTCCAAGAACAGCTGAGGATGAAGCATTGACAAGAGCAATGCTCGCCGTCATTACTTCTTCCAAGGACATGCCATCTCCGTTGCTCCTGAACCAACAAACAAGCAATCCGATTGGGGCATTCAGGCCTTACTACAACAATCCATTGACTCCTGAAGCGGAACTCGAGCCCAATTGGCACGGCCAGAGAATGATAAAGATAGGACTTCATATGCTCAGAAGAATAAGCGTGATGAAAGCGCAACTGGCCGCTCCGCGAGCACAAGAGTACCAGCAGCCAACGAGAAGCCACTCGCACCATGTCATATCGGAGCGAAAGCGCAGGGAGAAGCTTAATGAACAGTTCAATGCTCTCAAGGCGCTGCTTCCGCTTGAACCGAAGGTACAAACCTCAAACTGCGTGTGCGACACGCGATGAAACAATAAATTTGTGCCTTGATATAAAACTCGTGCAGATCAAGAAAGACAAGGCAACCCTGCTCGTGAACACCAAGAACTACTTGAACCTTTTGAAGACTCAGATCAAGGAACTCGAGGAGAGGAACCGTGTGCTAGAAATTCAAGTCCAAGTACCGAGGAACGACGAAGTCGATGTGTTGATTGCCGATTCAGACGAAAGAATTCAAATTCAAGTTATTCGATTGCCTGAGTCCACATCAGAAGCACAGCAGATTGATCTACGGGTGGTGGTGAAGGAAGAATGCGATATGATTGACTGGGTTATCCGTGTCCTTGAATGCCTCAAAGAGATGACAGGATTAACACTGGTGTCCATGGAAACAAGAACCGTGTCATCTCAGAATAATAGATTTGGAGCAGGAAGTTTCAGGCTGCAAATACAGGTACGTACGTAGGCTAGTCTTAATTAAGATGCTGATGGTATCTCAAACAATTGATATTAGCAAATTAATATAATTAAATGGATTTAATGAATGATTTTCTTACCCATGCAATTCTAATATATCAGCATCTTAATTAAAATAACATTGCAACTAATCATCTCATAATATAATGAATATATGCATGATTTAGGAAACATGTATAAACGTGCTGTGGTGAAGACATCTTTCAATTCTCATATATATCGTATAAATAGTGAATTGTTGTAACATAAAAGGAGATGACAACAAACTCTTATAAATTTGCTTAGTTTTATTAAGAAATATTTAGTCAATAGTGTATTTTTTTATTACTTTACTTTTGGTTTTGTCTAGGCGGCTACTTTAATTTGGTTGTTGAAACCCAATTCGTGTAATTAATGTCTATCGATCGATTTTATTATATTTTTCATATGATGACTTATGTGCATGAAAAATTAGCAGAAAGGTAGCATCTCACTGGAAACTTCCTTAGTTTGATAATGTGATGAATAATGTTGTAATGGAAGTGCAGGCAAGTAGTGATTGGGACGAGGCGACGTTCAAGGAAGCTGTGAGCAACGCCGTCGCTAATGTTTTGGCACGAGTTAGTGACCAGGCCCATCAAACTTGAGTATAGTCAAAGTTCGGTGTATTAGAGATTAAATTTAGGATATATATATATATATATATATATATATATATATATATATATATATATATATATATATATATGCTAGCTAGAATAACACAATTTTGTTTTGGTTTTTTTCTGGTTACTAATAGGGTTTATAAATTAAAGAAAATTAATTCATGTAAGATGGCAGGTTTGACTTGTCAATGTGATGAGCACGTTAACGTTAATTTGTGTTTGATCTAGATTTTACTATGTCGAAGGTGAATATGAAGATTTTCACTATAAAAATACAGGAGTTTTGCGATGAAATTTTACGACGAAAGATTTTCATCGTAAATTAGCGATAAATTTTACAATGACTAGAGTATTCGTTGTCAATTTGCAACGATATTGACGACGACTGTAGTTTAGTTGCCAATTTGGAATAGACCAATTTTTGTCATAAAATTTATCGCCATTTAACAATAAATAAACGAATTCGTCGCCAAATTGGCGACGAATAAGCGAATTCGTCGCCAAATTAGCTACGAATCCGTTATTCGTTGCCAAATTAGCGATGAATCCAATTTTCGTCGCAAGAATTCGTTGCAAAGATGGCTAGATTTAACGAAGAAATGGGGGCATGGGGTCGAACTGCGTGATAAACGCAGGGTATTTGGCATCGCCTTTTGGCGATGAAACTCTGGTTTCGTCACCAATATGGCTAGATTTAACGAAAAAGTGGGTCATGAGTGGGACCGCGTGATAATTTTAGGGTATTTGACGACGAATAAGGTTTCGTTGCTAAATTCGTTGCCAATTTATAAGATCTAAAAATATTAGAGGGTAAATAGCACGTGTCAAAAAATTTTCTTTTTAAAATTTATTTTTTAATTTTAAAATGTGAAAAATAATCACAAAAGCATACATTTATTTGTATTTGGCTCACAGTCTCTCGTTACTACTGCAAAGCCCGCAATCTCTTGTATATACACTCACGAATAGACAATGTTAAATTATTGTCCACTTTGGACTCACGCCCTCATGATTTTATTTTTAGACTTTATCCAAAAGGTCTCATATCAATATAGATATCTCCATCTTATAGCCCCAGGATCTTTTCCATGTATTTTTAATGTAAGACTTTGATTGTATCCCAAGAATCTACCCCTCAAATAAAAGACCATTAGAAGCCTCTCCTAATGGTCCCAACGGACCCCTTACTAGTTTGGATCCCAACTGACCCACCCCCTTAATGGTCCCAACAGTCCCCACATGGCACAATATAAACCTTACTCTGATACTGTTAGATCCTTTGGAATCCATATATATCCCTAAAATGGTATGATATTATCCACTTTGGGCTCACACCCTCATGCTTTTATTTTTGGACTTTACCCAAAAAGCCTCATACCAATATAGATATCTCCATCTTATAACCCTAGGATCTTTTTCATGTATTTCTAATGTGAATTTTTTATTGTATCTCAACAGACAATTCATTATTTATTTATTTTTGAACAACCATTCAGAAGCGGAGATATGCCTTTTACAAAAGATAAGGTGCGGTAACAAGTTTACTCGCCCTTTTGAAGTGAAAGCATGAAAGCAAGAAGCAAAAGTACTACCGACAACGGCGATATATCGAAGTAGCTTTAGGTTGTCGGAGGAGCACAGCGGCACAACGAAGTTTCTTTTGCACGAAACGAAGGCTTGAGGACGTGAGAATTGATGATCGAAGCCTTCTAGTCGAGCCTACTTATATAGACTTTGATTGGTTGATTGATCCGCTTGATAGATCGTTTGATCCCCTCGATAATCATATCCATATCAGGTTTATCGATCGATAGATGTACATGTTCGATCAATCGAACTTGGATTCTGCCACTGCCTTTCTGCCATGTCAGCATTTTGACACAATCCTTGGCCACATCAGTCTTATAGGTCTTATCCTTGACTGCGCAAACTGCCATGTTAGCGCGTCAAAGATTATCCTTTGCCACATCAATCCTTTGTGACTGATTTTGTCCACATCAACCACCACGTCAGCACTTCAAAAGCCTCAATTGCCAAGTCACATACTCGTTCCACCTCAGTGTCCGATCGACTGAACCTTATCGTTCGATCGCCCAAATGGTTCAGTTGATCAATAATTCCAGTTCAATCGCTCGAACGCTATAACACCGAGTTAGCACAATATAGCAAGTAATATATGAAAAATAGATTAGGACAGTTAATAAACTATACAATCTCAACTTCAAAATTTGAGTAGGACCTTAGTCGGATTGTCACCTAGGTGTGTCCGTATGATGAGAACTCATCCTTATTTGTATTTCTCTTAAGGACATCTCCATTTCAGGAGTTTACTTTAACTTACCTTGTATCAAATATTAAGTTCAATTGACATATTAAAGCTGCATTTGTTCGATGTCAGATCCCTTGATTATCTACCAGATCTTTCCTTGACTCAAAATCTGATTCTTGCTGGCCCATCAAGTTCATCACGCCAGATATCAGGTCTAGCTGACCTATTTAGATTTTCTATCTAAAGTTTAGTTAAGTCTTCATTATCTAGTATGTGATCTATCTTAAATCTGACTTATTAAATCTTTTTTGTTAACTTTTACACATTTAACACAACTTATCTATCTACGAGATAACTTAACTTTAAATTTTTACGCAAGTCAAAACTTAGATTCAATTATAATGCTTTCTGCACCAACCAATTGATTATGTCTGCGTTATGTCTAGATTTTAGTTACTGCTTCAACTTTATGCTTGTTCATGCATGTTGCTGCATTTCTCTGTCTCTTTCTTCTTGCTGCGTTTCTTCTCTCCTTCTCTAGTCCACATCACAAAAGGATCGCTGTGGAATATATAGCTACGTTGAGGAGTTAGGCAAGAAATATCGGCTAACTAATAGTACAAAAGGTGCTTCTTTAGTTGGTGTATTTCACGTAATTCGTTGCAGAAAAAAAAAAGAAGAAGAAGAAGAGATCGAATGGATGGAATCGTGTAGTTAGGGCTGGTTCGGTACGGTATATCGAATTTTGTATACGATACCGTATATCGTACTGAAAATTTCGGTATAAAAAAATCTATACCGTTACCATACCGAAAATTTGGTATACCGGAATTTCGGTATTTTCGGTATACCGAAATACCGAAATACCGAATTTTCAGTATATTACACCGAAAATATTGAAAATTTTGGTATACTGATAATTTTGGTACGGTATTATACCGAAAATGTTGCTATACCGAAATACCGAACAATAATAATTGCGTACCGTTACCGATACTGAAAATTTCGGTACGGTATAATACCGTACCGAATTTTTCGGTATACCGAAATTTTCGATATGGACGGTAAATATCGATATGGTATGTGCGGTATACCGAAAATTCGGTATTTTTTCCCACCCCTACGTATAGTAACTTTTGATAGATAGGGAAGCACGTCAACGATTCGGTTTGACTCGGACCTTTGTTTACAAGATATTTTAATGTATTTTTAAAAGAGTTTCTTGATTTTGAAAAGTAAATAATTTTTTACTTTAAATTTATTTGAAATTTGTTGATTGAGTATACAAGTTGCCATCGTTGACTCGATTCAAATGGAGTCAATTTAAGGACGTAAAATCTAGTTTAGAATGGAGTTTTATCTCATTTAATTTCAATTTTAAAAGTATCTAAAAAAGCACCCCGGTGCATTTAATTCCCAAAATGCTCTTTTTTCTAAAAAATATAAAATAGTAAAAAAAAAAAAACTTCTCCGATTGTGATCCGCGTGACTAGCAGTTGCAAAGTCACGATCAACATTGTGATTTTTTGTGACCACCCATCACACCAGTCTAAATCGGAGGGGTTATTTTATTATTTTACAATTTTTTTAAGGAATGAGTATTTTGAAAATTCAATATGTTATTTTGATAAATATAAAAATTTTGATGCGACTTTTAATTATTTGTGAAAGCTGAGTGCTAAATTGCTGTTAAATTTAAAGTTGATTCGAAATCAATTGGTTAATTCAAAGGCGACGAAGTTTACAATAAATATTCATTGAATTAAATAGTATAAAAATATTAATATTTAAATTTTAAAAAAAATATATATATATATTTATAATATTCGAATTCGATTTGAATTTTAAAAATATAAATAATTTTTATTCAAATTTAATTAAAATAAAATTTAAATTTGAGTTGAAGTTGTTCGAATGTATATCACCTGAGGCAACCTCCTATAATGGGCCAGTCTGGTACTATTGTTCCCATGGGCCAATAAACCACTTTTTCAATCTCTTTTGTTCGTTGCAAATGAAGGCATTCTTGGAAAAGTGAACGTAAAATAAAGAAAATGAATGAAAATAGATCCAATATCAATGAGAGATTATATATATATTACAACAAGAACAATATATATATATATATATATATATATATGAGACTCTCTTTTATGTGTACTCTTATAGAGAATAACCTAATTAACTCATGTGTGTGAGTGTGACCTTTGTATATTGAATGTCAAATCGATTGAGATAAAAATTACTTATAATTTATTTTATCACCTTAGCGGCCCCACACGATCGACCTCACGACCATTTATGAGGAGGTAAATTGAGAAACTACAGTTGGCTACGACGGATGAGGATATTGTCTCGGCTTAGTCAAGATTCGAACCCTTGCCCTCTCTACAAGTCTACTCCGTCATAACCAATTCAACTATGCCCCAAGGGCAACTTCTTTAACTTACATCTAGATGCTTTGAATCTTAGATTCTAAATTCTCTAGTTGCACAATGTATATTGTTTCATCTATTTCTCCATTGAGAAATGCAATTTATGTTCATTTGGTGCAGTTTTAAAGTATAATGAGTTATGAGTATCATGATTACTCTAAAGAAACATTTCATTGAAACATATGAAATATTTTTATAATCAATACTTTTGAGTAAAATCTTTGGCAATAAGGTGAGCCTTATACTTTTCAACATTATCTTTCGAATGTCATTTGATTTTAAAAACACATTTACAACCAATCGGTTTCGCTCAATAATTCTACAAGTTTTCATACAATATTTTTCACCATATACTTCATCTATTCCTTTATGACTTTGATCCACCATTTCAAATTAGGGCATTATTTGATGTGATGGAAAGATGTATGATCACTTTACAATCCTGTATCAAATTCATGCTTTTTGAGACAAATAACATAATTATTTAAAATTGTCAATTCCTTTTTCTAGTAGATGTCCTTAAAAGTACTTGAGGTGGTTGAGGTACTTCCTCAATCACAGGAGGTGATATGTCAATTTGAGTGCATGGTCCTTCCAATTGTGTTGGAGGTAGCACAGGAACATCGTAATTGACAACTCTTTGTGCATTTGTAATTCTAATAGTGTTAGAAATCATTACCCTATTATCGTCAGTTGCAAGAGCAGTAATCATAGTAAGAACACCAATGTTTTCTTCTTCAAAGGCTATATTCCTCACTAAAGTGCTGTCACAATCTTCAATTAATTTAATATTTTTCATTTCGAAAAAAGACAGGGTCATAAAATTGAAAACCTCTAGACCATTCAAAGTAACCTACAAAACAACAACCAATAGCTTGAATCCAATTTCCTTTCATTATGTCAATATGACTTAACCTCAGTTAAACATCCCCAAACGTGTAAATGTTCGATACTAAGCCTTTTACTCATCCAAAATTCATAAGGGATCTTTGACATTACCTTACTAGGCACTTTATTCAGTAAGTAAACTGCAGTCTTAATTGTTTCACCCCATAAAGAGTCTAGTAAAAGAAGTGAAACTCACCGTGTTTCTCACCATATCTTTTAGAGTTTGATTTCATCGCTTAGCTACATCAATCTGATATGGTTTACTAGGTATGGTATACTGAAGAGCTATCTTGCATTCAGCAAGGTTAGCAAAGGGCCCAAGACATTATTCTTGGGATTCATCATATACCTCATAATCTGACCACCACTGTCAAATTTCATACTTTTTATATTCTTGTCTAGTTTATTTTGAATTTTAATTTTGAAGAGTTTAAAAGTGTTTGAGGATCGTGACTTTTCACAAATAAGGTATAAATATGTTGGCAGTTTCTGTAACCACCACCACGCTTATCCACCGCTACCACGCACGCCCACCATGCACCCCACGGAGTGCACGTTCTGCACTCCGTGGAGGATGCGACCTCTCCGTATTAAAGGGAGAGGAAAGCCCTGAGCGCAAGAGGTGAGCGATCTTACCATGTGCGTCCAAGCGAAGCATCAAAGAAGCGCCTACGTTGTGCGAGTGAGTGTCCAAGCAGAGGGAAAGTGATGGCCGGAGAAGATCTGTGAACGCCAAAACCAGCGGATTTGGTTTGTGAAAATTTGAGGTGCTTTCCTCGTGATCGTTCCTCCGACACAATCAATCTCAATTGGAGTTTCTCGCTACAACATATTCAAATCAACATTGGTATCAGAGCATTCTATTGTAATTTTTACCTGTTAGCATTTGCCCCAATTTCTCCTGTTCCTATTCTGGCTGACTTCACAAGCGGCAGCGCATAGGCGCTGCCCGCATTTTTCTATTCCGCGTACAAGCCTGCTGTGATTTCGGCATGGTTAGCGCCGGCAAAGCTAGTGCCGGCAAGGCAAGCGCCGGCGAGGCTGGCACAGGCGACAGATTTGGGCAGATGGGCAGCGTTTTTGGGAAAGAACAGAGAGAGGTGGTTGGTGGAAGAAGAGGTCGACGTGTTTTTAAACTTGCTCCTTAGTCCATTTGCTCCTTCAAAGGTTACCTTATCGTTTGTCTCAGATTTTAAAACTTGCTCCTTGGTCCATTTGCTCCTCCGAATAAGTCTTTCTTTTGTATCTCTTGGGGCTTCAAATCCTCCATTAAAGTAAACTATTGCTCTATATCCATCTTCAAGAAATACTTCATTCTTGATTTCTAATGATCAAAACCTCCTAATTCAAATGGTGGAGGTACTCAGATATTAAATCCAAATCCATTCCGAGGATCCAATCCAAAATTCGAGCTCCCTTTAGTGTTGACTTCTTTCGATAGTCAATTGGATAACTTGTTGTTATCGAAGATCTCAAACTCGTACCTTCTTCTTTTGCCTCTAGCTTTGTGCTCCTTTCAGTGGTTAGTCCAATGAGGAGTGGTTTGACTCTGATACCACTTGTTAGGAGTGATGTAGGATAGAGGGGTGAATAACTTTGAACGTTTCTTGTCTTGATTTTGTACTCGTCGTTTGAATAGGCAGTGGAAACTTGAATTAAAACTGACGCAACACCTTGATTTTACTTGTTATCTATTTCCTTGAGGCGACTAGTCCAATACCCTACTCTTAATGATCTCCCTCCACTATGAACTTTTTCTTTGCAGATACTTTTCAAAGGTGGAGAAGTCTCTTACAACAAACATAACAAGAAAATAAATACAAATACAATCAAAGTAAAATACTTACATGAATATGCTTTGAGTGCTCTTTTGTTGCTTGAAATTGCCTCTTATCAGTTTGAAAATGCACTAGCACTTCGTTCTCAAACCTCTAAGAACTAGCCCCATAAAATCTCCATGAAACTCCCTTTTCTAGGGTTGCATTTGAGTTGATTTTTGCCAATAATCGATTGACCTTTCTCACTAATTGATTACCACATCAGATCTAACCGTTTAAACCTACAGAACAACTATTTTTGCTTTACCAATCAATTGCACCATTCAATTCTAAAGTATTTTATTCACTGTTAAATAAGCTACCAATCGATTTTCCATCTCAAGTAGCTGTTAGAACCGATGGAATCAAAATATCTCCACAATGACATAATATTGTTTACTTTGGGGCCTAAGTCCTCATGACTTTGTTCTTGGGCTCTCTCCAAAAGGCCTTATACAAATGGAGATATCTTCTATCCTTTTAAACTCATGATCTTTTCCATGTATTTTAGATGTGAGACTATATTTGCACCCTTGCAACCCAATAATTCCCCCCTCAAACAAAGGACCACAGGCCCCCCTCAAACGAAAAGCCTCCGTTTGATGTCCGAATCCTCTACCCACCAGGACTTTCTACCCCTCAGTTCACTTGACCTACTAGGACTTCCTGCCCCTCAGTCCACATGACCTACTAGGACTTCTTGCCTAGTCGCAATTAGGACTTTCTGTCCCTCGGTTCACCCGACCTACTATGACTTCCTGCCTCGCCGCAACTAGAACTTTCTACCTGGTGTCTGGTCCTCTTGATTCAGACACAAGAGCATCCACTTCCTTTGTTTTAAGGTTCAACCCACATGGTTAGATCTGGATCATGGCTCTTCCGACGGTTAATCCGGTGAAGAGCGGCCTTGCTCTGATACCATTTGTTAGAACCGATGGAATCAAAATATCTTACAATAGCATGATATTGTCCACTTTGGGCCTAAACCCTCATGGCTTTATTCTTGGGCTCTCCCCAAAAGGCCTCACACCATTGGAGATATCTTCCATCCTTTAAATCCATGATCTTTTTCATGTATTTTAGATGTGGGACTATGTTTGTGTTAGATTTGAGAGGTGTCCTAAGACAATCGCCTTACGGTTATACTATTTATTAGATAAATAGCAATTCACTATTTGAATGCACATTCCATATGTGTTTGATAGGATCTTAAACTCGAATACTGAATGTCCGTAATATGATTCATAGCATGAGAGAATTTATGATTGGATTACAAATCATGAGCATCTCTACATGTGCAATTATGAACGTATTAAAATTATCCCTAGTCAAGGAATTGATGAGCACGGACGTCATCGATTCTGTCGAGACTAGCACGTTTAGACTCCTTGGTTAGCTAAGCAGCCGATCTCATTGCTGTCGACATTAGATGTTGAGAGTTAAACGTGGATGCTGGTTAAAGGTAACCAGTTCATTGGAGTGACCTGCTTTGAGACTTCATATGGTTTGATATATATATATATGTCAATGAAGATCGATCTCAGTGCAGTTTAAGTGCGAGTTTCCTTTGACTTGCGGTATTCAAGTCACTTTGGTCATGGAAGCTTATACTTTGACATCTTAAGTAAGCATCTCCAAGGAGGTGTGGACCCGAGATGATTGGGTATAAGTTGAAGTGTCCGAAGGTGTTTGAATAGCCCACAGAGGATTCACCGCTCCTTGGAAAAGGAGACGTATACCCTGCGGCCTCTTGTCAGGATTGTTACTAAAAGTCTTTGGCCAAAGCATTACATGTTAAGAGTACGAGACTCTTGGACACATGTACAAGTAACTTGAATCCACAGGACAAAAAAACAGCTTGGGCTAGGTGTGACATAGTCAGCCTAGTGGGGACCACACATAGACCATGTCCTGAACCAAGCGGGTATAAGACGGCGAAAGGAACGAGACACGATTCAGTAAAGTTGTTGAAGGGTTTAGAAGATGTTCTAGAATCAATCGTTGATTTTCCGATCAATTGGGGATCATGATATACTACTAGGTGTCACTCATGATCGTTCTGTAATTCATGGTTAATTACGGACGGCCAACATAGCCGGGAACCTATTGGGTCACACGCACAACAAGTTCTCCGAAAGACTTAATTACGAGTTTGAGAATTAGATTCTCAGAACGAGAGAGACAAAGTCTGGCTGAACCAGACAATGGACAAAATGATGGAACTCGTCTTGCGAAGACGAAATGGATGAAATTGATTTCGTTCAAATCAGAGATCGTTTGATTACTGAACCAAACGATACGGTTTTGAACCGAATTGAACTAACTTGGTTTGGTTCATGATGAAAGAGATTTTGGCAAAACGGATATGATAAGGAGATTTGTCTTGCGAAGACGAAACAAACAAAACTGATTTGAGTCAAATCGGAGTTCGTTTGGTTAGTGAACCAAGCGAACCAAGTTAGAATTTGGTTTGCTACAGTAACAAACCAAAACTCAAGTCCGGTTCAGGCTAAACCAGTTGACCAAACCCTATTTGATCCGGTTCATCCAAGCCTTTATTACTGTTTGCTTCTGGGGTCTTTTTTTGGGCGCCGATTCTTTCTTCCCTACCGCGACAAAACAGAAAGGGGCGTACAGTGCTTCTTCCCCGCGGCGCAGGACGGTGCTCGCGCGAGAGGAGCTCTGCTGGCGGCGCTTCTCCGCCTGGCAACGTTGCTCTGCCCGGTGCCACTGCTCCGTCTGTCAAGGTTGCTTGAAGGTCCGATGCTGTGGCTGGCTTATCGCCGGTGTGATGGTGCCACCGGACCGGAGAGAAGCTACTGCGGTCGTCGCTGCTGGAAGAACCGTCGGAGAAGCAAGACGCCGAAGAGCCCTAGCTCTTCATCCTCTCACCCACGTCTCCATGTCGCCATTGTGTGGATCTTCTTCCTCTCTCGCGTAGGCCGTCAGCTGGTCACGGGAGAGCAGCGAGACCCAGCCTCTTCCTCCATCTACGCGATCAGAGGAGCAACAGCATGGAAGCTCTGTTCTTCTTGCCCGATCACAGGATTCTTTTTCCCTTGTTTGGAATCGATCGCAAGCTGCTTGCTGTTCGCTGCTGGACCCACTGTCGGAGGAAGGTTGCTGTCGGAGAGGATGCTACAGGAGAGGACGTCGTTGGAGATGGCTGCTGACCAGAAGAAACAGAGAGTTTTCCTTCTGTGCCTTTTGTGTTGTCGATTGGAAGAATACAGGAAGTCAATTAGTTGCCTCCTATTTTCTTCTCGTGAACAGTAAATAATAGGCGACAAAGGAAGTGTTGTTGATCGATGAAATGTTTATCGAGAACAATTATTATCGGAAAAATTATTCCATCGTTACTGGAATAAGTTTTTCGGTTGTTTGTCCTATTGTCGGTCAATAGTTGACTACCGATAAACTACATCGGGAATATAATTCTCGATGATAGTTAGAAAGCCTCGGAACGATCGCGATAAATGTTGTTGCAAGGTTTCCGGAATAAGGCTTCTCTCGATTCGATCGTCGTCGATCGTCGGCTAGTACCGAAGACGATGATGTGACTCGTGGTTTCCGAAGCCGTCCAGATGGGAGTTTGGCGTGGATCACCAATAGAGGCAGGACTCGGACGAGGATCGCTCGATTGATTCAACACGGCTCAACATCGTCATCGCGAGGTACACGTTTAGAATAATTTTATTCTGCAAATTTTAATTATGCAAGTAGAATAAATTTTATTCTGAAAATTTTAATTTCCTGCCATGCCTTGTACTTGTTATTACCTGCTATGCATGCGTGTGTTGTGATAATATTAGTTTTAATTATCTGTTATATTTCCGCTGCGCACGTTTTTAAAACGTGTTAACACGCGCATTGCACCGGGACGATCCCAACAGTTTGCACCCTTGCAACCTAACAACAGCAAACTCAGAATTTCGAGTTTAGAATTTGTCAATCGATTGCTAACCCTAATTTCAGTCTTTTCAAGGCTGAATTCATGTCTTTCTTAGTATCTGCATGACCTCAACCTACCAAGACTTCTTTAGCTAAACATATGGTCACCCTTGGCCTATCGAGACTTTTTATTGCTTAATATTTGATCAACCTTGACCTAATGAGACTTCATCATTGCTTAGTATCTGATTTATCTCAATCTTCCATGATTTTGTTATTGCCTAGCATCCCGTCAATCTTGACCTACCCGATTTTCTTACTCATGCTAAGTGTCTAGTCCTCCGTGACCCAGTTGGACTTTTTTCATGTCAATTTTCTGTTGGACTTTCGATCACCAAGTGTTCGGTCAATCTCAATCCACTTGAACTTTTCTCTTATTAATTTTATGTTAAACTTTTGATCATTAAGTGTTATCTTGATCCACTTGGACTTTCTTCTATTGTCAAGTATTTAGTCAATTTTGACTTATTTGACATCGAACTAACATATTAATTAAACATCAAAATCCAACTCAAACTTGATCAATTTGGTCGATCTTGATCTGACGTCGATTGCACCAATATTTAGGCCTTCTTTGACCTATAACATTATAATATTGGAGCGAGGTGATTAAGTTCAACTTTAAAGAGCATTTTATTAATGATAAGCTAAATTTGTGCAAGGTTTTGCTTTTTGATTTTCATACGGTTTTAACAACAACTCAATGGCTCTACATTCAATTACATTTCGTAGCCATGCATTCTCTTTTAAATGATTGTATATCAAATATTTAAAATTTTTTCAAAGACTTTGAAAAATTTTAATCATTTTATTAAGATTATTTTTATCTTTTACCTCATCAAAATTTGAAATTATTTAAATATTTATTTAATTGATATTATGATATTATTTTTATTTGAATTAAGTTTATATATTCAATTAAATCAAGAAAAATTAATCATTATTATTCTGTCCAACATCAATTTAACTTAAATATTCTTAGACTTTGAGAATGTCATATTGTAGCCAAGTTTCTTATGCAGCTACTTGATTAGTGAAAAACTAAGCAAAGATCTTGTTTACTTGGTTTCATGGAGCTGAATTCTAAAGAATTGTGCCTTTGTATCAGATTTTTGGAAATTGTAGATGCAAAGAATAATATATCACAGGAACAAAGAGGGAAAAGTCTATCAATTCCATCTTAGAAGCTCCATAGCTGATCTTGCCATGTATAAGAGTCTCTATGATTTAGGCCTGAGCCCTGTTAAAATTGCAATTGCTGCAACAGGAAGCTGAAGGAACAAGAGTATAAGACTCAGTTTTAATTCTGAAATTCTTGAGCAGGGTTTATGGACCTGATTTTTGAGTTTCTGAATTTAAAAGTTCGTCAAGCTTCAATGCAATTCAGAAAGATCCAAGTGCTGCTATGGGACTTGGGAATGAAGCAGAATGTTGAAAGAGATAAAAAGAAATGTTGGAAGCTGGTTTAAAGGCAAGAACTGAAATGCAGGAAGTCAAATTTTCATGGCAAGATATAAGAAATGATGACATGACATATGATATGAGACACATAACATGACAAATATGACATGCTAATAAAAATACCTAGATTTTCAATCTAAGTATTATCAATTAATTTTTATGCCAAATATGCAATTTGACATAAACAACTTATCTCCTTCAAATGTGTCAAAAACTCAGACTTGACACACTTTATGATTCTATTATATTTGTGTCAAATTTGATCAATTTCAAGACTTCAATTCTTATTGACACATTATAAACTCCTCAAGGATAATATTTAAATCTTCAATTCATTCTCAAGATATCACAATACCTTTAAAATATCCTAAAATATCAACTTTACTATGGTTGGGTTAACTACCCTTCCAATTAAAGTTGGCACATCCTATACCCATTTAATGTGATGAAAAGATCATATTCTTAGAAACTCAATATCTATTGGAGCTTTTTGGGTGTACTAGGTACTCACTAAAGATTCCCTAGATACACTAATGAATCCCTAGACTTCTAGAAGTCTTAGTCATGCTAGTCTTTTCAAGGTCAACATTAAGGATAACCTCTCTTGTAATCTTGACTTGACTCCTAGACCTAGGGTTAGTTCCATAACTATATGGTACTTTTATTAGGACTTTGCTAGCTAGAAGGGGGTTGAATAGCTTAAATCACTTCTCGTCTTGAAGTTGGGCAACAAAAATCTTGAAGCGACACAAGCATGGCTAACTCAAATGATTTTACTTGGTATTCGTCTCCTTGAAGCAATTAATCCAAGAGTCCACTCCTAGCTCTCATATTCTACTAAATCTTCTCCTTCTCGGTCAAATCCCAAAGGCAGAGAAACCTTCTTACAATAAGATTACATGAATATAATAGTAAAAATGAAGCAAGAAGAAGTTATAATGAATTAGTTGAGAGAGATGACTTCTTTTTCTTCAAATGCTTGCACTAATGAAGGAGGTTGAGCTCAAGCTCTCCTTAGCAAGAAGATAACACGAAAACCTTGGCTTAAGATTAGATCTCTACCTCCAAAACATTCCCCATTTTGCTTTTACATGAAGGCTTAACTCGAACTACTGCTTTTCAACCATCAATTGATTGATAAACACTATCAATCAATTGATATGGTCTCCAAAAACTATTTATGCAGTTGAAAGACTATTGAATCTTCTGAAACTTGCCTGATTATATCAATAATTTGAACATCAATTGATTGATATGACATATATCAATTGATTGTTACCAATTAGACTAATCTTGCAACCAGATCGACGTGCTTCTATTTGGTTCTGATCGACATTAGTCGATTGATGTCTATTATCAATCGATTAATGACATCAGTCAAATCGAACAATCACATTTGATAAGCTTCTATTCAGTTCCTGATCGACAGTAGTCGATTGATGTCCACTATTAATCAATTGATATCATAAGTCGAATCGAACAATTGCATTTGATAAGTTTCTGTTTAGTTCCTAATCGACATCAGTGGCCAGTTGCATTTGATAAACTTTTGTTTGATTCTTAATCGACATCAGTGGATTAATATCCACCATCAATCGATTGATGTCATTAGTCAAATCGAACAGTCATATTTGATAAGCTTATGTTCGGTTCCTGATCGACATCAATTGATTGACAAACATCACCAATCAATTGATACTTCGATCTGAGCCCTTTCATCTATTTTTCAGAGTATCAATCGATGGATATGTATATCAATCAATTGATTCTCTTCTGTTATCCCTTCTAAGAGTTGAATTCGCCTAATCATCTAAACTACCTAAGTACATGATGCCAGATGAACCTTCTGTTCTCTGGACTTTCGTGTCTGAGCTTCCTCATCTCTGGATCTTCATCCACCCTTGCCACAAATCTGCAATCTGCTCAAATTTCCTCCTTTTTCCAAGAATTTAATCCTCGATCTTCTTTGACTTTCCTTGCCTTGCATTTGGTCTTCCTACCTACATAGATTTCCTGTTACTAAAAATCTGGTCTTGGACATTCTTGGACTTTTCTTGTCTTGAATTCGGTCTCCAATCTGCGAGGACTTTCCCTGCACACTCGTATGGTATGAAGTCATACTTTTCTTAAACTTAGGTTTGTATCCCAAATTTTTTTTCCTTAAATGACTCTTGTCTACCTAAACATATGTTTTGCTTCTTAAACTCTAATCACTTAGAGTTCTTGCCTAGAGTATTTTCTACCTTCCTATCCTTAAGTAAGGTTGCTCTAGCATGATGTGACCTAATACTTTCCTTAGGTCTATCATAATTCTTATTTTTATAATAATTGACACTAAGATGATAAAATATATTTTAAACATGTTCGTTATCATGATATAAGGAAAATACATTATGAAATGATACCTTAAGTTTGCCCTTAGAAGCTCCCCCTTGATTTGAGTTTCCTTGTTGGTCATTACTTTGGTGTCTCCCCCTTGGGCATTGATTCCGATAGTACCCTCGTTGATTGCATGAGAAACACACAATATGCTCTTTTCCTTTGCGTGTCAAGGTATCGATCTCCTTTGACTTCTCTTTTGCCCTTTGTGCCACTTGAACCTTCTTGTTTGTCAATTTGAGACATTTACTCTTATAATGTCCCTTTTTCCTACACTCAAAATATATTATATGATCTTTATTTTTTATAGTTGAAATTGTTATGCCTTCTTTAATCGTAGGAGTTGCATCTGCTTCATCTTTATCGACTCTGAGTGTTGAGAGTTCATCTTGCTCCAATGTTGTGATTTATCCTCCCCCTCAACTCTTGAGGTGGATGCTTCTTCAAGTTCATCATCCATCTTGGAAATTGAGTGCCTCTCGATTCTAAAATTTTCAATTCTTGAGCCGATGAGTCTCTCTCCTTAGACTCATCTTCACTTTACGTTGTAATTGGATCTTCATGAAGCTTTATTAGCTTCGTCCACAATCCCTTAGCATTTTGATATTCACCTATCCTACATAAAACATTGTTAGGGATCAAATTAACTAAAATTTTAGTTACCTTATCGTTTGTCTCAGATTTTTAAACTTGCTCCTTAGTCCATTTGCTCCTATGAAGAAGTCTTTCTTTTGTATCTCTTGGAGCTTCAAATCCTCTATTAAAGCAAACTATTGCTCTATATCCATCTTCAAGAAATACTATTTTTTTGATTTCTAATGATCAAAATCTCCTAATTCAAATAGGGGAGGTACTCGAATATAATATCTGAATCCATCTTGGGGATCCAATTCAAAATCTGAGCTCCCTTTAGTGTTGATTGTTTCGACCGTCAATTGGATAACTTGTTGTTATCGAAGATCTCAAACTCACACCTTCTTTTTTTTCCTCTAGCCTTGTGCTCCTTTCGGCGGTTAGTCCAATGAGGAGTGATTTAACTCTGATACCACTTGTTAGGACTGCGTAGGCTAGAGGGGTGAATAATTTTGATCGCTTCTCGTCTTGATTTTGTGCTCGTCGTTTGAATACGCAGTGGAAACTTGAATTAAAACCGACGCAACACCTTGATTTAACTTGTTATCCCCCTCCTTGAGGCGACTAATCCAAATCCTACTCCTAAGATCTCTCTATATTATGAACTTTTTCTTTTCAGATACTTTTCAGAGGCGGAGAAGCCTCTTACAATAATTCTTGCAACAAACACAATAAGAAAATAAATACAAATACAATCAAAGTAAAATACTTACATGAATCTTGCTTTGAGCGCTCTTTTGTTACTTGAAATTGTCTCTTTTTGTTGATTCGGCATTAGCACTTCGTCCTCAAACCTCCAAGAACTAGCTCCTTAACATCTCCACAAAACTCCCTTTTCTAGGGTTGCATTTGAGTTGATTTTTACCTATCAATCGATTGACCTTACTTACCAATTGATTACCACATCAAATCCAACCATTTAAACCTACAGAATGACTAGCTATTTTTACTTAACCAATCGATTGCACAATCGATTGCTTTAGACCAATCGATTGTACCACTTGATTCCAAAGCATTCTATTCATTGTTAAATAAGATACCAATCAATTTCCCATCGATTGCTCAAGCAACAAACTCAAATTTTGGAATTTAGAGTTTGTCAATCGATTGCTAACCCTGATTTTAGTCTTTACAAGGCTAAATTTGTGTCTTTCTTAGTATCTATTGGCCTCAACCTACCAAGGCTTCCTTAGTTTATCATATAGTCACCCTTGACTTGTTGAGACTTTTTGTTGCTTAATATTTGATCAATCTTGACTTAATGAGACTTCATCATTGTCTAGTATCCAATTTATCTCAACCTACTAGGATTTCGTTGTTGTCTAACATCTAGTCAATCTTGACCTACCAGAATTTCCTCACTCATGCCAAATATCCTCTGTGGCTCAGTTGGACTTTCGATCACTAAATGTTTGATCAATTTTGACCCACTTGGACTTTCTTCTTACCAACTTTCCGTTGAACTTCCGATCACCAAGTATCCAGTCAATCTTGATCTACTTGGACTTTTCTCTACTGTCAAGTCTTTAGTTAACTTTGACTTACTTGACATCGAACTAACATATTGATCAAATATCAAATTCCAACTTAAACTTGATCAATCTGGCCAATCTTGATCTAATGTCGATTGCACCAATATTTAGGCCTTCTTCGACCTATAACATTATAATATCAGAGCGAGGTGATTCAAGTTCAACTTTAAAGAGCATTTTATTAATGATAAGCTAAATTTGTGCAAGGTTTTACTCTTTGATTTTCATACGGTTTTAAAAACAACTCAATGGCAATGATTCTACATTCAAGTTACATTTCGCGGCCATGCATTCTCTTTTAAATGGTTGTATATCCATAATATATAGGATGCGTGTTGTAGGGAATTAATCCATAATTTTCAGATATCTTAATTTTTTACTCAAATTAAATTATGAGATCCATAATATATCAAATCAAAATTTGTTCAGATATTTATTTTTGTTATTAAGTGTAATCCGTAATAATTTAATCTTAGACTCAAAAAAATATTATTTAAAATATTTTCGAAAGCTCCAAAAAATTTTAATCATTTTATTAAGATTATTTTCATCTTTTATATACCTCATCATAATTTTGAGATTATTTAAATATTTATTTAATTGATATAGACATTATTTGTATTTGAATTAAGTTTATTCAATTAAATCAATTAAGAAGAATTAATCATTATTATCCCGTCCAACATCAATTTAATTTTAAGTATTCCTAGACTTTGAAAATTCATACATATTAACACCTAGTGTTATTCCATCATTAAAATTCTGTCTATCTCTTGTATTTAACATATATAGTATCTTGCAAATTCCATTAATTAAGCAGACAGACTCTCTGATCTGACTCGCATGAGTGTGAAGGTCCTGCTAGAGCACTGCCATTAATTCAAAGAAAGCGGAAAGCAACGCCGTAGCCAAGTAGCTAGCTAGCTAGCTAGCAAAAGGAAAGGAATTAATTAAGATAAATATAACATGAGAGCTGAAGGAGAATATATATTTTCCGAAGGAGAATATATACATACATTGTTCGGCTCTTCCCTAATTCGGAAAGGCCACTCAGTGCTACATTTACTGCTTATTCCAATTCCCTCGAATCTAATCAACGGCACGGCAGGAGCCAAGCCGCATTTTATGCAGAGTGGATGTGGACATCGGATCGAAGCTAAGGCTTTATATCCCGCCAGATGGCGTGCGGTATGGACTTGACTATAATAATATTAATATATATATATATTCGAATCTTATCGCAAACAAATATGCATGTGACGCAGCTGATTCATTGACTTTGGGTCGTCCAACAGTAAAGAATCCATATATATGCCTGGCAAGCAGGCAGGCATCCTATCCAACTGTATATTTCAATTTTTATGGAATAATTAGTTTCGCCGCAAAGAATCATTCTCAAATTAAAATGGCATTTTGGTTACAGATCATCGGTACTCAATTAAGCTTGAACAATGCGTGAGCAATGCTGTCCTGTCACTGCCCGTTTGTCTTTCTCCTGATCGAACAAACTGTATACATATTCTTTTGTCGTCAGTGGAAAATGAAGCTGGCAAAAGAACAGGTAGGATATTTATCACCGATGGAAAAGAACGTATAGAATTTTTTGCCTTTTTATCCCTTACCGCATCAAATTTTATTCATAGCTGAGGTCGAGTGACGAGCTAGGAAATTGATAGTTAAATAATTTAAATGTGCAAAACGACAAGCTGCATGGTAATTAATAATTAATTAATACGTAGCAGACAACGATGGCCGGGGCCTTGTCGTGCCAGCTTCTGCGGGTTAATTAAAACTGAAAGCTTTTTCCCTTTTGGAAATGGCCGGCGGGAGCAATTTTGTCGTGTTCATGCATGTGGAATCGTGATTCTCTAGCTATCGTTTCATTCGCAAGAGTCTAGAAATAATTATTCTTCGATCGTGAATTTTATCTTTCAATAATAGATAATTCATTAATTAATTCCGCCTGCAAAATAATATATATATATATATTTATATATTTAAAAATATGGTTGGGAAGTTACGTACCGCGATTGGATGCCTCGATCGGTGTATATCCAATTGAAGAGATATAGAGAATTTATCAAGTATGATCCGGTTGAGATCAGTTAAGTCGGTTGATGGGCCGATTCCTTGATGGTTCTGGACATATCATCACAAATAGATTGGATGTGGGGTCGGGCTACTGATTGGATGCTTCCTTATTAGGTCGGCTCTTATCAGGTCGACAATTAATCAGTCGCCTTTAGATTGAGCAACAAGACGTTAGATTGAGCAACGAGAACTAGTCCCGGGGCATAGGTGAGTTGGTTACGACGCAGCAGACTTGCAGAAGAGGGTAAGGGTTCGAATCCTGGCAAAGCCAGGCAATACCCTCCTGCGTCGTAACCAACTAATTACTTTCTCGATTTACCTCCTCACAGATGGTCGTGGGGCCGACCGTGTGGGGCCGCTAAGGTGGCAGATCCACCTTTTTGCAGAAGAGCAACGAGAACTAGAAGTTGTCCGTTGTCGACCTAGGGGTGGAGAAGGATGGCCATTGCAAGTACATCTAGCTTCAACGAAGATCAATGGATGGGTTGGGACGCTGCAACCATTGAGTAAAGTTAGAAGGGAAATCAAAGTTGATCTTGGTGAAATCCCTCCGACGCTCAAGTCAAGCACAGAGAAAGAGAAGAAAAAAATCATAAAATGAAGTAGATAACTAGTAAAAATAATCTTGCGTATTTGCACTCGACCTGTCACGCGACCATGTAGTTTGAACAGACAAGAGGAGATGATCAAAGTAAGTGGTAGGTTCACCAAGTCAATCAAATCGGGATGGATGGATAGTCCAATGGGGTTGTGTGGACTAGATGACCTAGTCATGTAGCTAAGATGATCAAGTGGGCTAGTTTAATTTTCTATTTCACTTTTAAAAATAATGCATATATTTAAGGCATTTTGTTAATGTGAGTGAGTTAGGTGTGATTCGACATGTCGAGTGGGCAAACATGCTAGGTGACCTGGTAGAGCTAGACATGTCGAATAGGCTAATAGAGTTAAGTGGGTTAGGTTAGTCAAATGAGTTATTGAGTTGACAAACTAGAAAAAGGTTATGTTCGATAAATCGATTAGGCTAATTTTGTTAAATAGACAGAACAAGATGGTCCACAATTAGATGGACCTATTATGTTGAACAAGTTAAATAAGTTGCTCAAATCAAATGGGTAGATTAAACAAATCAAGTCAATTAGCTCAAACAATTCTATTACATCAATTTGGTCGAACAAGTGGATCGATCCAATCAAAACTGGTTTGCTCAAATGAGCAGATATATTAATTAGTTAAATAGGTAGATCAAAATATATAATTGAGTCAAGCTAACAAAATAGGCAAGTCAATCCAAATGGGTTGATCAAATCGACAGAGTTAAATGGTTGAATTTTCTCAAGAGTTTGTTAGATAGGTAATATGAGTTGGTTAGTTGAATTATATTGAGCAAATTGTAAATAAGATATTTTTATATAGGAATATTTTAAATTATAAATTTATGAATCAATCATAAAAACAATTATTTTATATCTATTTTATTTATTCCATAAACTAAACTAAAACATATTTATTTTTATTCTATTGTTTATCTATTTATTGTCTAAAGTTACTTACTCTATTCTCTACTTATTCTATTCCGTAAACAAATGTAGAGTAAAACAAATACTTGTTTATATTCTTTTTGTTTATACAAAAAAAAAATCATTGATAGTTTCCTCTTACAGAATTAATCCAATTGAAGTGTGGTATATCTTCTATTTATTCTCTTTGTAGCTTTTTAATTAACACAATAGACTTCACGCACCAGCCGTTTTGGCCTTTATTCTTATTCTGTCCTCTCTAGAAGAAGAGGTCTGAATAAAGAGAAGCTTTTTCATTTTGATAATCCCTTCTGGCTCGGTTATGAGTAAACAAAGATCCTTCTTCCGCTTTCCACTGTTTCTTACGGAAGAACATGGATAGCGACAAAGGGAGCTAGAGGAAAATGGCCGGAGAACAAACATATTGATACAGTGCGAGCTGAAAGAGAGGGATCGGAGGAGAGGAATGTAACTATAATACAGCAACCCTTTGTGCTTATTTGAGATTATGCCAGAGAATTTTTCCTTTTCGTACTCATTCCAGCGATATATTTCTTCTTTGGAAATTAAAGGAGGAACATATCCTTCCTCTAGTCATATCTCATATACTTTCTCTTTTACCCCCCATTAATTAAGAACGCAAATACCAACAAGAAATTAATATATGTAATCAATGCAGAAAACTAGAAGAGTCGCCAAGAGCCGTGCGTGCAGGAAGACTTCCAAAATAGAGTCGATACACGTACGCACGTACAGGGAAGAGATTGGTGGGAGGGAGAGGTGGGCAGATCGTTTGAGTTTTTCGAATCATGCATTGCATCGATATGTGTTGAGATAGGATTAGGATAGCAACAGTGTCCAAGAGAGCAATAAATAATGTATGTGCAATTGTATAAACTACTGAAAAAATCAGCAATAATAATAATAATAAAGGCCCTCTCCCCTCTCCTCTCCCTCTATATAAACCCTTGCGTTCCTTCGCTTCCTCACCACAGCAGCAGCACTGCAAGCTTCTACACCATACAAATAGCAATGGTGGAGTAATCAAGGTGTTTGTGCGAAATGGAGTGGATTAATGGAGGTTGACAGAAGAGAGTGAGCACCCATGGTGCTTTTCTTGCATGAAGAGGGAGCCATGCTTGAAGCTATGTGTGCTCACTTCTCTATCTGTCACCCACCACCAACCCTGGCTAGCTCTGGGGTTATGGTGTTAATCAACTTTCGCCTTCCCCCATCTTCTTGTAAAACCCTAATATTTTTGGTAGTTTTTACACAATATATTCTGCACTAGTTATAGTCGATCTGGTAACAGTATCATGCATATATGTTTATATACATAATGCCCATGTATATATCTATATATGAAAACCACATAGATTTTCTATTTGATTTCTTTATTCTGTTTTTTTCAGGTTAATGCTTTTCATGTTGCAGGGAGTAGCATGTGGGTGTTTCTTGAGCACTTGTACAATTCTCATCAACTATGTTGCAGGAAAAGAATCGAAAGTTTCTATAATTTGATTTATTTTATTTTTTAAGGGGAGAAGCTAAAGGCTCAAGATCAAGCAAAATTGAATATGTTCCATGCATGAAGAGAATAGAATATATGCGAAGATAATATTTCAATGGAGGAAGCATCTTCAGTTTCCTTTTAAAGGCTAAATGCACTTGTCTGCACATACAAGAAACCTAAAATAAACTCACAAAAGTTCTTATTTTTGTTTCCTATGCTGCTTTTCCTAGCGCCATTCTAGCTTCAAAGCACATGAAACCCTAATATCAAAAGATCTTTGTCTTTATAACAACAACAAAAAAACTCCCATAGCATTTGAATGAGTACTGCTATTCTCTTGCTACTTCTTCTTCTTAAAAAGAGATTTTTGGTATCTATATTTCTCTTTAGAAGATTATCAGTGTGTTCTTGAGATGAAGATGGATTTAAGCGGTGTTCAAACTTGTCCTTATCCTCTATAAAATGAGGGTATTGTGGGGTGCATTATGAAATGAGATGTTGTTTGTTATCCATTCCCTCCCTCTCTTGTTTTATCTGGGGGCGGTGAGGTCGTGTATTAGTGTTTCAGTGTTGTATTTATCTGTTTAATTGAATAATTACGTCTCTCTTTTTTTGGTTAGAATTTAAAAATCAAAATTTTGAGGTTTTAATAGCATATGAAAACATGAATAAAGAATATTCATTGCTATTAGGAATCATTTTTTAATTATTTATTAAAATTTGAGTTAAAATGAAAATGAAATTTTAATATTAATTTGTTGATTTTTTTGTATTCGAATCAAAATCATGTAGTGCCTTTATACTTGGGAAGCTAGTAGAAATATTTGTATTATCTATGAGTACAACAACAATTAATCTTATCTCACTAGATGGGTTGATTATATTATCTATGAGTAAAAATGAAGAAACTATACTCAGTTAATTCACATCAATATTTTACATGGAATAAAATATGAATCTTAGGGGAAAATGAAAAATTACTTACAGGAAATCTTTGTAAAAATTAATTTCTAAAAACTTAGTTTTTTGGCATCCAATGGTGAATTAATTTTATAAAATTTAGTTTTTTTGAATTTTAAAAAATTAATTCACTCAGATTTTGATAACAAACTTAGTTTTCTAAGGATTAGATTCATAAATGATTTAAAATCTATGTGAATTAATTTCATAAAATTTATCCATTACCAATTCGAATAATGTTTTGATTTTTGTAAACCTTCCTAGATGAGCCGAAGCATGTGCCACACCATTTGAATGTTAATTAGGTTTGATATTTGATCCATTCTTTCATAGGCTCAATATTCTTTCATAGGTAAAAATGCATTCTACCAATTCGAATAATGGTTTATGAAAGACAAGCTACTACGATAAGTGTTAATTAGGTTGGCTTGTTAGCATATTCACGAGCGAATAGGCATGATTTTAGATTTGGATTGATTGCATTTGGTGCATAAGAATGAAAAAGAAATTTTACTTCTATGATTTTCATGTAAAAGCAAAATGTACAACTTTGTGCTTTGCCCTAACCTCCTACTTGAGGGGCGGCCCTCTCTTAGCGATGTTCCAAACTTGTAGCGGCACCTTATATACTCCCAGTGATACCCATTTTCCTTAGCTCATAGAAAAAACACAAATAGTATACATAGAATTAAAAGAGTTTAATTCAACTATTAGGGTTCGTTTGGTTTAAGTTATTATACACAACCTTAGTTATGTGATTATTAGGTAATCATATAACGAAGATTATGGGGTATAAAATATAACCTAATGTTGCTTGATTCAACTTATTTATTTAAAGGAAATAAAAAATAACTAATTTAACATTTACTATATTACTCTTAATTTAATTTATTTTTAAAATAAATTAAATTAATAATATTAATATTAATAATATTAATGATGATATTAAATTAATAATATATAAAAATAATTTTTGAATTTAAAATAAATTTATATATTTTTAATAAAATAATTTGTTAAATTAATAAATTTAATTTTTTAATTTAATTTTTTAAAATTTAAAATAAATTTATATATTTTTAATAAAATAATTCATTAAAATAATTATTTTAATAAAATAATTCATTAAATTAATAAATATAATTCATTAATTTTATTTTTTTAAATTTGAAATAAATAAATAAATATTTTAATAAAATAATTTTTTTAAAATAATTATTTTAATAAATAATTCATCAAATTAATAAATATATTTTATTAATTTTATTTTAATGAAATAATTTGTTAAAACAATTATTTTAATAAAATAATTCTTTAAATTAAGAAATATAATTTATTAATTTTATTTTTTAAAATTTAAAATAAATTTATATATATATTAATAAAATAATTCATTAAAATAATTATTTTAATAAAATAATTCATTAAAATAATTATTTTAATAAAATAATTCATTAAATTAATACATATAATTCATTAATTTTATTTTTTTAAATTTAAATTATAAGTATTTAAATTAAAATTTATTGAATTAATTAATTTGAGTTCAATTAGATTTTACGGTATATTTCAATTAACTAAAATTTTAAATTAAAGGGTAATCATGAATTTTTTTTTTTTGTTAATTTTCAAAATTGTAGAAAACTTAGGCTGCTAAGGTAATCATATTCTCGGGTTATAACCCATTTGCTGACGTGACAGTGATGTTGCATTAATTGAGAATTGATCATAACCTGAATCAAACAAGATTATCATTGATAATCTTGGACAGATAACTAATTAAGGTTATCAATGATAACTCTCAAACAAACGCCCCCTTAAGGCTAATATTAAAAATTGTGAAGTAAATAGTTGCAGCTTGAAAATGAGTTAACTACCAACTACCTAATAACATATTTGATACTATAAAAAAATTCATAAAGATCGAAAACTCCTCACCAAAAAGCACTTGGCCATTTCAAAGTTAATCACTTTGATTCCCTTTCTTCATTGCAATCACAACTAAAAATTATATCCGAGATGTCACCTACCCTCCCAACTATATTTGAGAATTGTTTATCCATAGTTTGAGATATCTCCAACCCTCCCTAATAATTCATTTTCTGTAGTTACAACTGCAACAACAGCATCTACTTATGGTTTGATTTTCTTCAAGCTTTGTTTCGCTCGTTGTTATTTCCTTTCACTGATTCTAACCATCCACAACCTACAAATTTGCAACCAATTGCCCTTCATTCTTGAAGATTTGTTTTTGAGGTGCCTCATAGTCTCCACCCTGATAACCTTGGGAGGACTGCTTGCACGGATCTTTGCAAGACAGTAAGACGTTGTGAATTGGGAATAAAAACTCAACATGCATGAGCTCGGAAAGAAGGTGGATTGGGAATAATCCCTTTAGGTACATCCATGGACTCGAAAAGATGGTAAATTAGGAACAACCCCTTTGGGTACATTCCCGGAAAGACTCAGCATCCGTGAACTTGGAAAGATGATGGATTCAGAACAAATCCATTGGGTACATTTTCGAAAAGACTTAGCGTTTGTGGACTTGAAAAGATGGTGGACTGAAAATAACTCCCTTGGGTACATCCCTAGAAAGACTCAACATCCTTGGACTTGGAAAGACAATGAACTGGGAAACCCCTTTGTGTACATCCCCGGAAAGACTCAGCCTCCATGGACTCAAAAAGATGGTAGATTGGTAACAACCACTTTGTGTACATCCCCGAAAAGATGGAGGATTGGAAACAACCCCTTTGGATGCATCCCTAGAAAGATTCAATGTCTATGGATTCGGAAAGATGATGGATCAGAAACAACCCCTTTGGGTATATCCTCGAAAAACTTAAGTGTATGTGGACTTAGAACATTCTTGGAGCCATCCAGCAGTTGGGTACATTCTCGGGTAAACTATGTCCCGTTCCTCTTGTTTACAGTTAACTAATGGCATAGGAGCACCCTTGCACGGGGTTGCCCTTCTATCATCATTCAGGCCATGAGAACATCCCTTTTGGAAATATCTCTTTTGGACTTTGCCCCCTCTAATTATTTTACTTTATCATTACCATTAACATCTCTTTTGGCTGAAGGGATGTCATCAACCAAGTCACAAAAGCCACCTTTCATGGGAACATGTCTCCCCTACATGCTTCAGTCTTCCAGTCATTTACTTGATTGTCTCTGCTCAGCTCCCCTTAAAATAGAGTCTTTGTAACAAACTATGTGGGAACTACAAGGAGGTTGGAGGCCATGAAAGTAGAAGTCACTGGCTAGGTTGGAGGTTAGCAACCAAATTAAGAGTATCAAGTCTGCTACGGTGAGGGGAGGTAGTCTTATACCCTCACCATATCTCTCGGTTGACTCCCAACCACACCTCACCATGTTGTGGCCAGTAGATGTCAGAGGTTGCCCATGCCACAAATTGACTTTTGGATCCAAACCAAGCGAAGGTACAATATATTCCATACTTGAAGGTGGCAAAAATTGTTCCCTGCCCATACCACAGTGAGGTGGTTAGCATAAATGGCTATCCATGTGGAGTTAAGGTTCATTTATATAAGGAAACATAAGCTCATGAGAGAGGGGGCTAGCGGATCGGTGGGAGTACCACCAAAAAAGAGTGTTGTGAGTAATCAAGAAGGGGACACTGTTCTTCTTCCTCCTTTTCTTTTTAAACTCAAAACCTTTGTCTTGCGGAGGGCACCTCGGCTCATAGCCTCTCTAAGTCCTTTCCCATCGAAGGGATTCTCTTTTCCAATTTAAGCCCTCTTCTTAAGTGGGAGGCAACATTATGCTGACTTAAGCATCAAAGGGGCAAATTCGACAACATTGGCCCTCGCTCACTAGTGTTGACCTTGTAGATTGACTTAAACATGGCAAGCTATAGGCGAGTGAAACGATTGTTCACAAAAGGTTAGAGGGCTAGTGGAGGTTATTGAAGACCGAAGGCTCTACCAGTACGAACCCTACTTAAGTAGTGCAACCACTTGGGAGGATTAGGAACTGGAAGGAGGATTCAGACCGCATCAATTTCTTTTATTCTTCTAGACTATCTTGGCTTCAGGTCAGAATGATTCTATTAAGCTTGGTGGATTGCTTTGTAAAGAAGAATTATTATACTAAATGCTCTATTGCCAAGCGTGTGCCCATTCCCAAACATGCCAATCTATTTAGTAAATATATTACTTTTTAATTAAATACTGGATTCATGTGTCGCACAATGAATGTTTATATTAACAAGTTAAGATAGAAGGATGGGAAGGAATTATTGGTGCAATCGACCTCTAGTCATGGTTAATCAGGTTAACCAAGCTCGAGTTGACTCGAGTTGAGTTTCGATGTTGATCAATATGTTAGTTGGCTGAGTGAGACATGAAGTAAGTTAAAGTTGATCGAACATTTGACAATCAATCAATATATTTGTTGACTAGAGCGAAGAGTCAATATATCAAAGTTGACTAAATACTTCATATTAAAGAAGTCCAAGTAAGTCATAATTGACTAGATACTTAGCGGTTTGCAGTTTAATAGAGAGTTGACAAAGAGAAATCCAAATGGATTGAGGTTAATCGAACACTTTCTAATGAGGAAAGTTGTAATGGGTCATGGAGGACCGAATGTTAGACATGAGATGAAAAATCAAAATAAGTTAAAGAGGATTGGATGTTTGACAATTGGAAAGTCTTAACAAGTTAAGGTTGACTGAATGTTAAGCATGAGACGAGAAGTCATAACAGGTCGTGATTGATTGGATATTAGGCAGGTAAAATCTTAAAAGGTTAAAGTCAATCGAATACTATACAAGGATATGTAGGATCTATTTATCTCTAGAGGGAGGTGAACAATGTATATTGTCACTAGAGGAGGGTGAATAACGTATATGTGTAACACCCGAGATATTTTCTCTATTTGTTAGGATTATTAATTAGATTTAAAATTATAACAAAAGTACCTTAGTTAAACAATAAAAGAGAGTTTAATAAAATAAAATGGATAAAAAGGTTTGTCTCGCGAAGACGAATCCAACGAGACCAAGGTTGCCCAAATCGAAGGTCGTTTGATGGCTGAATCAGGCAAACCAAGATTGAACCGAGGTTCGCTACAGTAACCGGTTCAAGGATTTAATTTAACCCGGTTTAATCAGCTCCTGTTCATAGGGTTAATGTTCCGAGTTTTCCCCTCCGGTTCGCCGCTCACGCCTGCGTCCGCGCGACAGCGCCTCACCCGGTCCGCCGCCGCCCGAGTTTGCCGGCGAGGAAGGCGGAACGGACCCCGCGGAGGAGGCTATAAGAGAGTTTGAGGGGGAGGGGTCGAGATCCCAACCCTAGCCACCTCCCCTCTGCCGCCCGACACCGGCAGCCGAAGCCTCCTCCCTCCGCACCGTTGCCGCCTCTGCTCTGGACTATCCACGCGGAGAAGACGAAGCAGAGCAGCCGTCGCCTTCCTCGGTTCTTCGCCGACACCCTGCTGCCGCCGCCTGTTCGCGTGGAGAAGACGCTGAACGCCGCCGACCTTCTGCTCTGTTTCGCGAAGGAGACGAAGGAATCGAACGGACCCCTCCCACCGTCGAAGACGCGCCGCCATCGGCCCCTGCTCGCGCCGCCTTGTCCTCGTCCAGTCGACACTGGAACTGACGCCGCCGGCCGCCGGTGCCCAGCCGCGCCACCGCCGCAGCTGCCCTGTTCCACGCACGAGGAAGAAGACAAGCGCAGGATTAATTAATTTCATTAATTAATTAAGGTATGATTTAATTGATTAAAATTAGTGATTAATTAAGGGATTTATTTAGGCTAATTAATTCATGTAATCAAATGAATCGATTCATTAGTTAAGAAAATTAATGATAATCAAGGATTATGAACTTACTAATGATTTGATTAATTAATTAATTAATTGATTAGTTAATTGGTTAGTTAATTAGTTAAAAGGGATAATTAGGAACTAGTTCAGAACTATAGTTTTATTCATGGCTTAATAATTGTTTATTAAGTAAAGTTGATTGATTATCTAGTCTAATAGCAATTATATAGTTAATTGTTAAGTTAACTAATTAATTAGTAATTAATGGGTTGATCAGTAATTAATTAGTAGCTGATTGTTTTAATAAAGTTATCTAAGTTGGATAATTGATTAGTCAGTTGATTAATTAAGTTAATCAATTTGCTACTAATAAGTTAATCAGTTTAATTAGATAAATGATTGGTTAGATCGGGATAGGATTAACTCTTAATCGGATTTAGTAATTCGAAGAGGTTAAACTAATAATTACGGTTAAAATAGTGTTATGATTGTTCTAGGTCACACGAAGAAGTCATTAGAGCACCTCGGAGAAAGAGCTCCGATTTCACGAACCTTAGCATTAAAAACCTAGTAAGCAGACAAGGTAAGTACATTTCTCACCTGCAGTATAAGTTGTTTCCGTGTGGTTCTTTCAATGATTATATTAAGCTTTCCATGACATGATTTCTGTTAAGCATGAATGTAGTTATATGTATGCTCTTTCCATGACATGATTTGTTAGACATGAATGTATTTAAGCATTCATGTTAAAGTAAATATATGTATTTCTTTTCATAATTGATGGATTTAAGAATGAATATGTAAATTATTCTTACTTTTAGGATGGAAGTAAAGCATGATAAATGATTGATGAAAGGACAAAGATATAGTAAGTAAAAGTATAAATCTAACAGGGGTGTGATATGTAAAGAAATGTATTTTACTTTTAAGAGGCGGGTATCGGGCCGAAGGTTCGCCCACGGTCCGGGCCACGACCACCAGGAAACATAAAATTTAGTACTTAGCCAAAGGTCGCCGAGTTCGAATGGACCGGGGCAAATGGGCCGCCGGGACCGCCAATGGGCTGGGTAAGATAACGACACGGTCGACGAGCCGACGGTCGACGGTCGACGACCACAAGGGTCGCCAAATGGGCCGCCGAATGGACCGCCAAATGGGCTGGGTATGTTTAAGTATGTTACTTATTCAAACGTATGACTTTCAATTATAAAGAAGCTAAGAAATTTTCTATGCAATACAAGTATTTCCATGTTCAGGTAGTTTTTGCTTAAGTACATGTCTTTGTAATTACAAGTCTTTTCATGTTGCCTGCAATGATTTCCGTGGTTTTGTGAGACTAGGTATGTACTTACTAAGCTTTGCTTATAGTTGCATTTCCTTATACTGCAGATAGAGGATAAGAAAAGGTTTAAGTGACGGGAGGCAGCAGGAGCAGTGTTTGGTGTGTGTGGCGGCGGAACAGCGGATTAGAATAAATAAATGAATAAACACCTTATATCAATTATGTCTTTTATATCAATGGCTTCCGCATGCATCGTAAATTGAACAGTTGTTTTATTCCGTTATAAGAATATTCCTTTTGATAGAATTTATCTATTGGATTTTCTACCAATAATTTAATAATGATAAGGTATACGTAACATCCCCCTATTAGAAAGGAGGAGGGTCGTTACAAATGGTATCAGAGCAGGCTCCGCCCTTCCGTCACACTCACATCAGCATCAATCCTGCCGCTTCCAAGTAAGGAGTATACTTAGGCTTTATTTTGATTAGTATGATTTTATGTTAGACATGCTTCTGATTATTAGCCTTAAAGAATGATTCTTAAGTTAGACATGCTTAAACTAGTATTGAATCATTAATCTCTTAACTATCAATTGAATCTTCAACTGATTGATAATATCTTTATGGGTGTAAGGCTTGACAGTGAATAATCACTTATATCTATCTGTAAAGAGTTGTAAGGTGGAGAAGAACTAACTCCTAAGTGTCATTAGGATGTAAGACCATTATCTCATCAACTATAGCTTATCACATACCTAATCTGATAGTGTCTCTAAAACAATATTAAGAAATGCAACATGAAGTTAAAGGAAATGAATGAAAAATAACTAGGTGATAGACAAGTGTAAGAGATATCTAAAAGAATAAGTAGTACACTATGGTTTCAAGCGTTTGACGTGCTTGGTTCTAGAATATGTTTTCAAGTATTCAACATGAGAGTCCGAATTACAAAGGATAGAGTTGCAACTTCGAAGAAGGTAAGTAATATCCATGGAAAGGTTGTTATGTAGAGAAAACATGTTAAAAGATCATATCAATCGGTAACTATAGGGCTCATAAGGCTATTTTAGAAATGAGTAGGATGGTTGCTATAGAAAACTATGCAGATAGTACTCTGCTGTAACTTTCTCAATAAGTTGATAGAATGAGATGTTATCTCTACTTACAAAGATGAGAAGAGCTTAAGGGAAGGATTTTAATTGGGAATGTAAAGAAGATGTGAGATAAAAGTATGCCGAGTTATTCTAAGTTTCGAGGACGAAACTTTTATAAGGATGGGAGATTGTAACACCCGAGATATTTTCTCTATTTGTTAGGATTATTAATTAGATTTAAAATTATAACAAAAGTACCTTAGTTAAACAATAAAAGAGAGTTTAATAAAATAAAATGGATAAAAAGGTTTGTCTCGCGAAGACGAATCCAACGAGACCAAGGTTGCCCAAATCGAAGGTCGTTTGATGGCTGAATCAGGCAAACCAAGATTGAACCGAGGTTCGCTACAGTAACCGGTTCAAGGATTTAATTTAACCCGGTTTAATCAGCTCCTGTTCATAGGGTTAATGTTCCGAGTTTTCCCCTCCGGTTCGCCGCTCACGCCTGCGTCCGCGCGACAGCGCCTCACCCGGTCCGCCGCCGCCCGAGTTTGCCGGCGAGGAAGGCGGAACGGACCCCGCGGAGGAGGCTATAAGAGAGTTTGAGGGGGAGGGGTCGAGATCCCAACCCTAGCCACCTCCCCTCTGCCGCCCGACACCGGCAGCCGAAGCCTCCTCCCTCCGCACCGTTGCCGCCTCTGCTCTGGACTATCCACGCGGAGAAGACGAAGCAGAGCAGCCGTCGCCTTCCTCGGTTCTTCGCCGACACCCTGCTGCCGCCGCCTGTTCGCGTGGAGAAGACGCTGAACGCCGCCGACCTTCTGCTCTGTTTCGCGAAGGAGACGAAGGAATCGAACGGACCCCTCCCACCGTCGAAGACGCGCCGCCATCGGCCCCTGCTCGCGCCGCCTTGTCCTCGTCCAGTCGACACTGGAACTGACGCCGCCGGCCGCCGGTGCCCAGCCGCGCCACCGCCGCAGCTGCCCTGTTCCACGCACGAGGAAGAAGACAAGCGCAGGATTAATTAATTTCATTAATTAATTAAGGTATGATTTAATTGATTAAAATTAGTGATTAATTAAGGGATTTATTTAGGCTAATTAATTCATGTAATCAAATGAATCGATTCATTAGTTAAGAAAATTAATGATAATCAAGGATTATGAACTTACTAATGATTTGATTAATTAATTAATTAATTGATTAGTTAATTGGTTAGTTAATTAGTTAAAAGGGATAATTAGGAACTAGTTCAGAACTATAGTTTTATTCATGGCTTAATAATTGTTTATTAAGTAAAGTTGATTGATTATCTAGTCTAATAGCAATTATATAGTTAATTGTTAAGTTAACTAATTAATTAGTAATTAATGGGTTGATCAGTAATTAATTAGTAGCTGATTGTTTTAATAAAGTTATCTAAGTTGGATAATTGATTAGTCAGTTGATTAATTAAGTTAATCAATTTGCTACTAATAAGTTAATCAGTTTAATTAGATAAATGATTGGTTAGATCGGGATAGGATTAACTCTTAATCGGATTTAGTAATTCGAAGAGGTTAAACTAATAATTACGGTTAAAATAGTGTTATGATTGTTCTAGGTCACGCGAAGAAGTCATTAGAGCACCTCGGAGAAAGAGCTCCGATTTCACGAACCTTAGCATTAAAAACCTAGTAAGCAGACAAGGTAAGTACATTTCTCACCTGCAGTATAAGTTGTTTCCGTGTGGTTCATTCAATGATTATATTAAGCTTGCCATGACATGATTTCTGTTAAGCATGAATGTAGTTATATGTATGCTCTTTCCATGACATGATGTGTGTTAGACATGAATGTATTTATGTGTTCTTCCCTTGATTCATGTTAAAGTAGGAATATATGTATGTTCTTTTCATAATATGATTTAGGATTTAACCATGAATATGTAAATTATTCTTCCTATTTAGGATGGAAGTAAAGCATGATAAATGATTGATGAAAGGACAAAGATATAGTAAGTAAAAGTATAAGAACTTTATGATATGTAAAGAAATGTATTTTACTTTTAAGAGGCGGGTATCGGGCCAAAGGTTCGCCCACAATGAATTCCGGGCCAAAGGTTCGCCCATAAGGAAAGGAATTCCAGGCCAAAGGTCGCCTGATAAGATAAGTCGAATTCCGGGTCAAAGGTCGCCCATAAGGAAAGGAATTCCAGGCCAAAGGTCGCCTGATAAGATAAGTCCTCTGGTAGCATTCGGTGGCTAGCTACCCCAAGTTCGCCAGAGATGCGCGCATTGATACTCCGCCAGGGCCCATAAGTATGTTTAAGTATGTTTACTTATTTTCAAAAGTATGACTTTCAATTATAAAGAAGCTAAGAAATTTTCTATGCAATACAAGTATTTCCATGTTCAGATAGTTTTTGCTTAAGTACATGTCTTTGTAATTACAAGTCTTTTCATGTTGCCTGCAATGATTTCCGTGGTTTTGTGAGACTAGGTATGTACTTACTAAGCTTTGCTTATAGTTGCATTTCCTTATACTGCAGATAGAGGATAAGAAAAGGTTTAAGTGACGGGAGGCAGCAGGAGCAGTGTTTGGTGTGTGTGGCGGCGGAACAGCGGATTAGAATAAATAAATGAATAAACACCTTATATCAATTATGTCTTTTATATCAATGGCTTCCGCATCTTAAATTGAACAGTTGTTTTATTCCGTTATAAGAATATTCCTTTTGATAGAATTTATCTATTGGATTTTCTACCAATAATTTAATAATGATAAGGTATACGTAACATCCCCCTATTAGAAAGGAGGAGGGTCGTTACAACTCGACTAAGACCTGTTCATATATACATGTATGTAAGATAATGAAGTATTAATTGAATAAAAGTTTACTTTGGTATTACTTGTCAAGTATGAATAGAAAGAGATGGCTAGAAGACGTGCTAATACGGAGCGGAATGATGATCTCAATCTCAACGAGATGAGGTTAAGACTAAGAAAAGAGTTGAATTAATTTCAACTTACAAAAATTAAGATAGATTAAGGTTCTTTGTAAGTTGACTTAAGGAAGAAAATGATTCCTCGAGTTTGTAAATGGATGAGTTAATCAAATATAGGAAATAAGATTTCACTTTAGAGAAATTATTGATGCAATCAACCAATTAAGATAGCTATTGACGGAATCAAAGATTCGAAGAAGTAGCTCAGGAACGTGAAGAAGATAGAGATAGATATACCCAAGAGTTGTTCTAAGTTTCGAGGACGAAACTTTTATAAGGATGGGAGATTGTAACACCCGAGTTATTTTTGTCTATTTTTAGAATTTTTAATTAGATTTAAAAATTCTAATAAAAGTACTTTAGTTAAATGGTAGAAGGGAGTTTGATAAAAATAAAATAGGTAAAAAGATTCATCTCGCAAAGACGAATCCAACAAACCTTGTTTGGATCAAATCGGAGGTCGTTTGATGGCCGAACCACGCGAACCAAAAGTGAACCCGGTTCGTTACAATAATAGGTTTAATTGTTGGGTTTAACCGGTAAAAAGGGCGGTGTTTTAGATTAATTGGGAAAGTTACTGTGCATTCCCTATTAAAAATACGTGTGACCCGTTCACGCGCCCCGCGTCCCAGCCGCGACCGCGTCCGCGCGCGCGGCCGCCGCCGCCCGCGTCCACCGGCGGAAAACTCGGAAAGGAGAAGGCTTTAAAAGGGCCGAACCCTAGCCGACCCCAGTTCGACCCTTCGCCGCCATCCCCTGCAGGCCGCAACCCTCCGCCGTCGTCTGTTGCGAGGAAACGCCGCCAGATCGCCTTCCCCGCCTCGCTCGCCTTCCTCCCTCGCCGCCGCCTCTGTTTGAGCCGGAAAAATTGATCGCCGCCCGTCGCCTTCTCGTGTGGAGAGCCGTCTTCACCGTCGCTGCGGGAAGACGCCGCCAGGCGCCGCCTTTCGTTTCTCCTCTTCCTCCTCTCTGCTCCGCCGCGCCCTCACTGCCGCCGCTCTCCGTCGCCGGAGAAGAAGGAAGCAGACGCCCAGTAGCTCGCCAGCCTCCTCCCGCCGAGCAGCCGACGCCACCCGCACCTGCTGCCCTGTTTGACACGAAGAAGAAGAAGAAGACGGAGAGGAGTAAATTAATTAATTGATTAATTAAGGTACGGGTTAATTAACTTGATTAATCTAGGTTAATTAGATTAGGTAAGTTAATCAAAGGGTTAATTAAGGTTAGTAATTAAGTTAAGTTAGTTAATTAATCAAGGTAAATGATTGATTGAGGATTAAATTGATTAATAGTTAATCGGTTATGAAAGAGTTATTTAATTAAGAAGTTTATTAATTAGTTAATTAATCTACTATAAGGTTAATTAATCTAGTAGATTAATTAATTTAGATTAGTTGCTTAATTAAGTTTTGGTTGATTAAACTAATAGGATCTGAGCAGTTAATTATTAATGACTAGAATTAATCAAGTCTAATAATTAGAAATTAGTTAACATCACGGGTAATTAATAGTTCGATCAGTAATTAATTAGCAGTTAATTGTTTTAATAAAGTTATCTTTATTAAGTTAGATAATTGATTAGTCAGTTGATTAATTAAGTTAATCAATTTACTACTAATAAGTTAATCAGTTTAATTAGATAAATGATTGGTTAGATTGGGATAGGATTAACTCTTAACCAGGTTGAGTGATTTGATTAATACTTTTGGTTAAGTGATAGTAATGGTTTTGCTAGATTGTGCGAAGAAGGCGCTGGAGCACCTCGGAGAAGGTCTCCGATTTCACAAATATTAGCAGTAAAACTTAGTAAGCAGACAAGGTAAGTACATTTCTCACCTGCAGTATAAGTTGTTTCCGTGTGGTTCATTCAATGATTATATTAAGCTTGCCATGACATGATTTCTGTTAAGCATGAATGTATTTATATGTATGCTCTTTCCATGACATGATTTGTGTTAGACATGAATGTATTTATGTGTTCTTCCCTTGATTCATGTTAAAGTAGGAATATATGTATGTTCTTTCCATAGTATGATTTAGGATTTAACCATGAATATGTAAATTATTCTTCCTATTTAGGATGGGAAGTAAAGCATGATAAATGATTGATGAAAGGACAAAGATATAGAAAGTAAAAGAGTAACGACACGGTCGACGGGCCGACGGTCGACGGTCGACGACCACAAGGGTCGCCAAATGGGCCGCCGAATGGACCGCCAAATGGGCTGGGCCGGGTCGTTACAATTCAAACGTATGACTTTCAATTATAAAGAAACTAAGAAATTTCCTATGCCGACGGTCGACGGTCGACGACCACAAGGGTCGCCAAATGGGCCGCCGAATGGACCGCCAAATGGGCTAGGCCGGATGAGTAACGACACGGTCGACGAGCCGACGGTCGACGGTCGACGACCACAAGGGTCGCCAAATGGCTAAACCCTAAACCCTAAACCCTAAACCACTAAACCACTAAACCTTAAACCCTAACCCCTAAATCCTAAAACCTAAACCCTAAATCCCTAAATCCCACTTAACCCTAAAATCCTAAACACGTAAAACATAAACCCTAAATCCGTTAAACCTCTAAACCAAATCCCTAAACCCTAACCCCTAAACCCTTTGCTTAAACTCCTAAATTCTAATACCCTAATTAATGATGATTTATTAATATGTTGGAAATTATGGTTTCAGGAAAAATGCAGAAAACACGAAGTTGGATGTATAACAAGAATTTACCTGATCGTCGAGGTTTAACCGATGAATTTATTGCGGGATTAGAACAATTTATTGAGTTTGCTACAAATCAGGTGGATTTTATGGATGGAGATAAGATAAGATGTCCATGCAGAAAGTGTCACAATGGCAAATTTTTATCAAGTAATAAAGTACAAGAACATCTTTGTAGATTTGGTTTCACCCCCAATTACTATAATTGGACTTCTCATGGTGAACCGTTCATATCAGATGAAGATTATGGACAAAATATACAATACTCAGGCATGGGAGATCAGAGTTATTATATAGATCAATTAAATCCATATCAGAGGATGGTAACTGATGCTGGGGGTCAGCATTTATTTGCTGAATCAAGTGGTCCAAGTTCAAGTTTTCCTCCAATGGAATCCCAAATGTTTACTCCTTATGCTTATGCATCACCGTTGGATCACACACAAATACCAGGAGTTCAAGAAAATTTGAATAATGAATCATATCTGAAATGGCAGGAATTATTGAGTGCTGCAGATGAACCATTGTGGGCTGGTTGTGACAATCACAGTAAATTATCTGTTACAGCAAGATTGTTGAATGTCAAAGCAGAACATAATGTGTCTGAAGATTGTTTTAATGATTTTGTTCAAGTTATGGGGGAGGCACTGCCACGTGATCACATAATGCCCAATGATTATTATGATATGAAAAAACTCGTCAAAGACTTAGGTCTTCCAGTTGAAAGAATTGATGTTTGCAGAGAGGGTTGTATGTTATATTGGGGTGATGATGAAAATGCAGAAATTTGTAAATTCTGTAATCAAGATCGATACAAACCTACCAGAAGGAGTCAACAACGACGTAAAGCATACACTCAGTTGTTTTATTTGCCTTTGACTCCTAGGCTACAAAGACTTTATGCATCAAAAGTCACTGCTGAACACATGACCTGGCATGCAACTCATCAAACAGAAGAGGGATTAATGTGTCATCCATCAGATGGACTTCAGTGGAAAAATTTTGATAGAACACATCCTGAATTTGCAAAGGAAATACGAAACATTCGGTTAGGTCTTTGTGCTGATGGATTTGCTCCATTTGGTAAATCAGGAAGAAATTATTCTTGTTGGCCAATTATTGTAACTCCGTATAATCTTCCACCTGGAATGTGCATGAAAACACCACATATGTTTTTAACATTGGTTGTGCCTGGTCCAAAAAATCCAAAGAAGTTAATAGATGTTTATATGCAACCATTGATTTCAGAGCTGAAACAATTATGGGATCAAGGTTGCCCTACCTATGATGTGCATACTGGCAAGATGTTTACAATGAAGGTTGTACTTCTTTGGACCATAAATGATTTTCCTGCTTATGGTATGTTATCAGGATGGAGTACCGCTGGCCTTTTAGGATGCCCAATATGTATGGAGAGATCAAAATCAATAAGATTGAAACATGGGAAGAAGGCAAGTTATTTTGACTGTCACAGACAATTTTTACCACAAAATCATAATTTCAGAAGAAACAAAGATGAATTCACAAAGAATAAAAGTGAGAGAACACCCCCTCCATTGAGATTAACAGGTGAACAGCTTTGGTGGAGAGTGCTTAATATTTCATCTGTGATTGAAGACCCACATGGTACCCCTGATGGATATGGAAGTTCCCATAAATGGACTAAACAGAGTATTTTTTGGCAATTACCATATTGGTACAGTCATTTGATTCATCACAACCTTGATGTAATGCATATTGAGAAGAATGTGTTTGATAATCTGATTAATACAGTAATGGATATCCCCGGGAAAACAAAAGATAATTTGAATGCCAGAAAAGATATGGGACTTATTTGTAAAAGACCTACACTTGCTGTTGATGAAAATAGTAGGGGACCAAAGGCAAAGGCAGTGTATTCATTGAATAGAGATCAGAGACGTGTTCTTTGTGAATGGGTTAAAGCTTTGAAATTTCCAGATGGTTATGTCTCTAATCTTGGAAGATGTGTCGATTTGAAGGAATGCAAATTGATTGGTTTGAAAAGTCATGATTGCCATATTTTTATGGAAAGACTCATTCCTATCGCTTTTAAGGAGCTCTTACCAAATTTAGAGCGAGAAATCCCAATAATTTTGTGTAATTTGGAAAGGATCTTTCCACCATCATTTTTTGATTCGATGGAGCATCTATTAGTTCACTTGCCTTATGAAGCCAAAGTTGGAGGTCCTGTACATTTTCGATGGATGTATCCATTTGAAAGGTAAACATGAATATTTATATACTTTGTTGTTTCATATATAATTAATGTCTAATATACTTTTTGTTTATTACAAACAGATTTCTGTATCATTTGAAGAAAAAAGTGAAAAATAAGGCACATGTTGAAGCGTCTATTGTTAATGCATATATTGTGGAGGAAGTAACCACGTTTGCATCATATTATTTTGAGCCTCACGTCCGAAGCAAAAGACAAAGAGCGGGGAGAAATGAAGAAGGACCCATTGATCCCAATTTGATATCAGTTTCAATTTTTAATTACCTTGGGAGGCCAAGTGGGGCATGTAAAGAAAGATACTTAACTGATCAAGAATGGATCGCAGCCCACACATATATTTTACTGAATTGTCCAGAAGTCAACCCATATTTTGAGTGAGTATATATATATATTTTGTTCTATTTCCATTCGGTTGTAAATAATTTTTGTTTTAATTATTGTTGTTTAATAGGATTTTCCAGAATTTATATTCAGGAATGACAACACAAGAGTTTAATAACTTCTGTGATAAAGAATTTGCACCATGGTTCAAAACCTATGTAAGTATAAAAACTTTATATTTGGTCACCATTTATTTCGTCGCTAATTAATTTTCCATTTCGTTTTTAGATTCAGGGTAATCAAGCTCACATTGACTCTGAATTATTGTTTAATCTTTCATGGGGTCCAAAAGCAATGGTACGGACTTGGCCGGTATATTTCATAAACGGATATAATTTTCATACTCAGGAATATGGAATGGGCAAGGCAACAATGAATAGCGGTGTTTGTGTTCAATCCGCCTCAGATGGAGCTGCAAGTAATGATTTTTATGGGTTATTGGATGAAATTATAGAGGTGGAATACCCAGGTCCAGAACTTAAAGTTGTTTTATTTTTGTGTCGTTGGTTTGACCCTGTCAGAGGGATGAAGGTGCATCCACAGTACAATTTGGTTGAAATTAATCATAAGAGATTTTATAAGAGATATGAACCATTTGTCTTGGCACAACAAGCAATTCAAGTATTCTATGCTTCATATCCAAGTATGAAACGAGACAAAATTGATTGGTGGGCTGTTTGTAAAACAAAAGCAAGGTCAAAAATTGAAGAACGTTGGCAAGAGAACGCATATCAACAAGACGAAGTGGTAAATACATTTCAAACCAATGAATATCATATCCCTACATTACGAGATCCCAGCGGAGTAGTGATACCCATAGATATAAGTGAAATTCATCAAAATGAGGATGACGATGAGGACGACGATGACGATGACGACGAGGACGTCGACGATGAGGACGATGAGGATGAAGAAGACGATGAGGATGAAGACGACGACGATGATGATAATTAATGTTGAGTAAGTTAGGTGAAATTTCTTTTTAACATTTAGATCATGCATTATTGTAAGTATATATATTTCTTCCTAATATGTAAATTTTGATAGATTTCTTTACAATAATTTAACTGTACATTTTATTCTTATAGATCATTTCTCCTGACTTGTTGGTACATTGAGATTGGATACGATTTTACATCATGCTTCCGGTAAGTTTTTAAGCATTTTAATTATGTAAATAAGTATTGTATCTTTCCTAATATGTTTCATAATCAATTTTTTGACAGTCACGACGTGGTAGACGTAGTAGTACTCCTGGTGCAACCCCCACTCATTCAGGTGCATCCCCCTCTCCTCCTGATGCGGCCCTCTCACCGTCCGGTGCAGCTCTCTCACCTTCCGGTGCAGCTCCCTCGCCTTCCGGTGCCGCTCTCTTGCCTTCCGGTGCAGCTCCCTCGCCTTCCGGTGCAGCTCCCTCGCCTTCCGGTGCAGCTCCCTCGCCTTCCGGTGCAGCTCCCTCGCCTTCCGGTGCAGCTGCAGGACCTTCCACAGGAGCCATAGCAGGTCCTTCGACCGGCCCCCCCGTTGCAGTTACACGAGTCCATATATCCCCACTCGGTGATTCGTAAGTATTTTTAAATTTTTATATTGTCAATTATAGTTTGATAATTATGTAACATTATTTATTTGATTGTGTGCCATGTAGTTTTACTGATCCTGTACGGATTGTTCACGATATTAATCGAATCGTGAACAATCATTGGCGAGGGGATTATATGAATTTCAGAACCACTCCTACTGCCGTAAAGGAGATGTGGTGGAGCGAATTTAAGGTAAAAAATTTATTTAATTATATATATATATATATGATATTATTGTATAATAGTTAATAAATTTATTGTTTTTACTTTCAGCGGGCGTTTACTTGGGAGCCGAGTGATGAAGCCGAGATTTGCCGCATTTTTAGGAAAAAATGCGGTGATCACATCCGGCATACCCTGCATCATGCCAAAAGCAGAAATAAAAAACCTGCAATGATAACCGATGAAAATTGGGTGAAGATTTCTCAGGCTTGGAAAACAGAAGCCATTAAAAAGATAAGTGACCAGAATAAGCTTAATCAAGCTTATAATACTGGTGCTTCATCTGCGACGTATGCGGGGGGCTCAATCAATATTGATGAGCATGCGCGTAGATTGGTAATTCTTTCAACTATTCCTATTTAAATTTATTTCATATTAATGTTTATAATCTCTAACAATATTTTTTTAGGCTAAGGAATTGGGTCGAGATCCAAATGTTATCGATACTTTCACTCGCACGTTCCAGAAAAAAGACAAGAGTTGGAGCGGAGACCGAGCTAAAGCAATGAAGGTTTTAATATATATTCTTATATATTTATGTGTTTAATTTCTAAAATATTATAGCATATTAATATTTCTTTTGATAATACAGGATAAATATTGTGAGCTTGAGTTAGCACAGCGATCTTCAGCTGGTAGCTCTGAGGGATCTGAGCCCTCAGTTGGCAATGAATTGAGTCTGTGGTTGGAGGCGAGTGGGGGATGCAAAGGTGGTGGAAGGATTTTGGGTATGGGTTCTTTGAGCAGAACCCATAGAGTTGCTGGTACCTCTTCTACCACCTCCCCTGTTGTCACATCACAGATTCATAGTTTGACTGAGGAGGTAACCCATTTGAAAGGGTTATTAGAACAAAGAGATCAAGAAATGATAAGAAGAGATCAGGAAATGAAAAAAAGAGATAATGAAATTAAAAAATTGCAAAGACAACAATCTCGCATCTTGCAACATTTTCAGTTGCAATCTCTTCTTGGTGATGAGGACGACGACGACGACGACGACGACCACGATGACGCCAGCGACGATGGTGGTGATACTTCATGAGTTTTTTGTGTAGGAATTTTTTATAAATATTATTTTAGTTATTTGGTAGTTGATTAGACCTGTAAGTTAATAATTTTTATATTGTTACTAATACTATTTAATTTTTTTAACAGGTGGTTTTTTTAAACAAATCCAAAAAAAAGGTAATTCTTTACATATTTAATTTATAGGTTTTAGTTTTTATTGCATCTGAATGATATTACTTTATCTCTGTTTTTATTTTTGTATGCAGGCGAATAAAAGATAGTGACGAAGAATCCAGCAGAGTTTCTGGGGGACCACGATGATCTTCTTCCTATCTTTTATTCATATCTCATCTGATTTGTTTAGACTTTGTATGGATTTGTTGGATTTTGATGATGCGCTTTGTTACTTTGACTTTGTATGGATTTCTCGGTGGACCAGTACTTTGTTGGATTGTTTATGGATATTTAGTTTGACTTGTTATGGAGTTTGTATGGATTTTGGATTGTATGGATTGTTATGGAGTTTGTATATGATGTTTGTATTGTTTATGATGTTTGGATTGTATGGATGGTTATGGATTTGATATATATACTTGTTTGAATGTTATGTGGATTGTTTGGATTGTTATAGATTTGATATGGTTGATTGTTACAGGTTAAATGTATTTGTAAATCGATCCGATTGGATCGATATTATATGTATTACAGGAATATTAAAAAAATAAATTGTTGTCGTTAATTTTTTTTTAATTTTGCAACGAAATTTGCGACGAAAACCAAATTCGTCGCCAATTGGCGACGAATTTTGCGACGAAACAGTGATCGTTGCAATTATATCGTAACTTACTGTTTATCGATTATTTGCGACGAAAATAAAATTCGTCGCAGAATTCGTCGCCAATTGGCGACGAATAATGTTTTCGTCGCCAATTGGCGACGAATTCACTTTTCGTCGCCAATTGGCGACGAAACACAATTCGTCGCCAATTGGCGACGAATAATTTATTCGTCGCCAATTGGCGACGAACAGCTAATTCGTCGCCAATTGGCGACGAATATATTTCGTCGCCAATTGGCGACGAAATTGTTTCGTCGCCAATTGTATTCGTCGCCAATTGGCGACGAATTATTGTTCGTCGCCAATTGGCGACGAATAAAATTTTTCGTCGCCAATTGGCGACGAAACTGATTCGTCGCCAATTGGCGACGAATCGTTTTTTGTCGCCAATTGGCGACGAATTCTGCGACGAATTTAATTTTCGTCGCAAATATTTGCGACAAACATCAATTTTTCGTCGCAGAAGTTTGGCGACGATTTTATAGCAACGAAAATTTTTCGTCGCAAATTTCGTTGGAAATTTTTTTGCGACGAATTTTTTGACAAAATTCGTCGCAAATTTCGTCGCAGAATGCTGTTTTTTTTGTAGTGATTAATTGTTCAAACGTGACATATGTATTGTATGAATTTTAAACTTATATTATTTTTTTTAAAAAAAACCCTATCTCTTAACACTATCCGTCCTCAAGTGTAAAATATTCTTTATTCATGAATATAGTAACCAATATTTTGACAAACTAATGGCAAAATAAATCTCGCGTACTATAATGGGCCAATTTGGGCTTTATATGGGCCCAAAATAGGCCCGTCAAATCTGAAATTCCAGCCCCGATTCAAATCCACACTAAGTGAATCGGGTACACATGTGGGTATTTTAGAAAATCCGACCCGCAATTCCATTGTTGGCCTGGGTGCGGCATCCCCAATTCCTTCCTCCTGCGACGGGAGTAACAGAGCGTCGTCGTCGTCGTCGTCGTCGTCGAAGCAATCGATGGCCTTCGCCGCCAATCCTTTGTCCCTCAGCGTCACGGACGCCGCCTTCGAATCATGGCTCCGCGACAGTGGATACCTCGAGGTCCTCGACGACCGCGCCACAGCTGCCGGGGCGGCCGCCCCTTCCCCTTCCTCCTCCTCCGCCTCCCGCCTCCCTGATCTCCTCCGTCCTAGAGCCGACGCCGACGCCTCCCTCTCCGCCTTTCCATACGCCTTCCCCTCCCTCCGATCCCTCGCTTCCCTCTTCACCCTCAATCCCTTCGCTAAGCTCACCGCCGAGGATCTCACCCGCAGCACTCCCTCGTGGACGCTCGAGTTCATCGGCAGCGGAGACTTCTACTCGTGGCCCGCCGGGCCGTCCCAGGCCAGGATGAGGGTGCAGGAGAACGTTCGCCGCTACGCCAGGAACTATGCGGTGCTGTCTCTTCTCGTCTTCGCTTGTTCTTTGTGAGTGGCCTTTTCTTTTCTTAGGTTGTTTGCCTCATCTTGCTTTGTTTCTTATTGGATTAGGTTTTATCCGTGCGCATGACAGGTATAAAATGCCGGTTGCGCTTTTAGGTTTGCTTGTGTGCTTGTTCCTGTGGGAGCTCGTGAGGTTTTGCAGTGATAGGTGGCATTTGGAGGAAAGGAGCCCTGGATTGAGGCAGGTGCTAATTTATGCTGCCCAGCTTGGTGAGCTACTTATTTTCTTGTTGAACAATGCAATTTAGGTAAATAATTCATTTCTTTTGTTTTATACGCATGCGTGATTGCCTTCTTGTTGTCATCAACATAAAATCTTTGAAGTTGAGACATGGATTTCTCTTTTGTTTTTTCTATTTCTTTTTGATGTCTCGAATATGGCCGTTGCGCTGGATTCACTATGTGATCCTTCTAGAAATTATGAGATTAGAGGGTGTCACAAGAGGGCTTGGACAATTTTGGGATAAAATGGCTCCATGTGTGGCTTTATTATGTCTCTTACTTAATTCATAAGTTGATGGGTTGGGCATATGTTGAGAGAAGAAAACATCATATGTTCTTTTTGTAAAAATAATAAAAATAAAATAAAAGAGCATTCCTAGTACACTAGGCTCTTGCTACTGCTGCAGTGAGTTACCTTAGCATCTGACTTTCTATAGTGGAGTAATCTTAATAAGGTTACATTATCCAGCTCTGATACAACTACTAAATCTAAGCTCGAGATTGGATGATTTACTCTGTTTGAACTAGGCTTGTTTTAAACAAGCTTGATTCCACTGCAAAATCTATGCTTGAAATTTGTTTGTTTCAACAAGTCTGAACTAGTTTGTTCTAAACAAGCTTGTGCTAGATCTATAAGTTATTCTTGTTAGAGTTTGATTTTATCTGGAACATACTAAAGCTGATGCTTAAAGGAATTTAATACTGATCTCACAAGTCATACTTGTACTAATCTATCTAAGAAGATAATGGCAAGTATATCTACATCTCATCAAAGTTATCAAAGAGCCTATGAACAATCCTTATGTATGAGTTTGTAATAAGTTCATTTATTAGCTTATAAAATGATACTACCTTTGTGCTTATAGACATGTATGTTCAAGAGCTTGTTAACTGGTGCACAAATAAACAAGATGGTAAACAAAGTTTGTTCACTAGTTTGTTCATCAACACAAAATCCCTTGTTCATGAGTAGAAATTAACTGGATTTTGTATGTTTTCAACTTGTTTTAAGCTCTGAACTTGTTTTTATCAAGTTTATCTCTGAACTTCTATGGTTTTTCTCAACTTCTAAGCCTCATTCAGTCATATGCATTATATTTTTTATAGGTTAATTTAACATATTGATCTTTCCTATCTGCTTGTTGAGCAGTTCACACTGATTGAATCATATAATAATATCTGTGTGTGCATGCGCTATTGGTTTCTTGTTTTCTCTGACCTATGCCTCAACAACATGCACGTGATGTGTTCTATCTTTTGGTTAATAAGGATCCATTGGAAATATCACAAAGGTGTTAGAGATGGCAAAAACTATGTTACTGTGCATATTTTGACTTGTCCAATAGGAAATGTAAATCAAAGTAAATCAGAAATATGAAAGGACCTATGCAACAATAGGAGAGATAAGGGTTGCTGGAATATATTATATGATGTGACTGTACTTGAAGAATTGTGAAAATGAAAGCTATTATAATCTAGCTTCAACCATGTTTGATTGTCAAATAATACTCAATTGATACGTATAACTGAGCGTTCACATATTGTAGATTGGTCGACATTCAAGTCATATTCTTTTCCATCATGGTGGATATTCAATTTCATGCAAGATGTTATGGTACTTTGAATTAACGTTTCAAGTGCCTATGGGTACTAGGGATAGAAATGGGTGGAGCGGGGCAAGTTTTTAACTTCCCATTCCTACACCATATAGAAAGTGGGCCAGAGCAGGGTAGGTTATGGAATAAATTCGTCTTCCCTATCCCCTCGTTGCCTCACTCCTCCTTTGGGTCAGGTTTAAGACAAGGCAATCAAATATATGTGAATATCTGGAAAATATATATATAGTAAACTAAATTATAGGCAGGTAAAACAAGTAGCTGGCAAGATAAAAATTTTTATCACATACTTGTCTCACCCTTATATATGAGTGTTTTTGTCTCATCCCCACCCCATTTATGTATTTGGGCAGATAGAGTGGCCTTAATCAAGGCAGGATGAGGTGGCCTTAATCAGGACAGGGTGAGGTGGGTGTTGATCAAAGCAGGGGCAAGTTGCCATCTCTAATCAGTATTGGTCAACACAGTCAAAATATATTGTTTCAGCTGCTAATTGATATTGATACTTTGTGGGCATGAGTAAATATCATTGTGCTTCCCATATCGTCACAATTTGAATGGTATTGATCAAGACTAAGCCTATTGTGGATTGGACCATCTGGTGCCAACCAATACAAAAGGATTTTCTTATATTGACTCATCCTTTGATTATGTCAGCTAGTGATGGAGAGGAGATAGACAAGTGAGGGGGAGGGAGGAACCGAAGCATTAATTGCAGCAAAGAGGAAGAGTGATGTTAAAGGTAGAAAAGACAATGATGGGGGGGTGAATAGCGCTCGCGGCTATTTCGTTCGTTTCGGAATCGTACGAGTAAAACAAACGCAGCGGAATTAAAATAAAATAAGACACAGAAACACCAAGATTTACTTGGTTCGGAGCCTTGAGCGACTCCTACTCCAAGGCCCGCGATCGTTGATCGCTTTCGATGGGCAACAACTATAAAAAATCTTTATACAATAAGCTATAATAAAATTATACCAATACTTAAGAAATGAAGAAGGCTGTTTTTCGATTGAAGCCTCCTTTAATCAGAACGTTGGAAGCAAGGTATGTTGGAGAAGGAAGCCAATCTTCTTCACTGCCCAGATTTCTCCACGTTGGAAGCACATTGATGAAGGCTTGAAAATGGCTTCGTTGGCAGCACGTTGAAGGAAAAGGGTTTTCAAAAAATTAATTTCTTTTCGCTACTCCCTTTCCTTGCTTTATAGGGTTTTTAATGCTCCTTGAATCCCTCCACGTTGCACGCGTAAATCTGCACAGATTCACGCGTGGATCAAATTGAACAGCGCAGACTTGTTCTGCCACTTATCCAAAAAAAACAAAAGTTGCATTTTGGTCCCTGCAAAATATGTTAATCCCAAAACAAACCTGCAACACAAAGTTAGGACATAAATGAATAAAAAGAGATATCGACAGCCTCCGGACTGTCCGGGTCTGACTTCGGATTTCCGTCCGGAAATCCTAGGTCGACCCGACGCCTACTGTTCCCTCTACGGGGAACGCGTCCTCACCTACTCCCCTCGGGAGAGATTACCTGATGCCAGTACAATCCTCCAGATTGACTGGACTTTTGCTCGGCGCTCGATGCTCCCGAACTTTCTGCTGGACTTCCGCTTCCCGGCCGGTCCAGTCTTCTACCTGGTTCGCGACACCAGGACTTTCCACCTAGGGTTACCACCCCCTAGGACTTTTGCCTGAAGCACTCGATCCACCAAGACTTTCCGCATAGGGTTACCACCCCCTATGACCTAGGGTTACCACCCCTAGGGTTTTCCCCTTGCCTAACCGCAGCTAGGACTTTTGCCTAAGTACACTTAGGACTTTCCTGCAAACTCATTCAAACCGTTAGATAACAAATGGACTTAACTTTGAATCCCTTTGCCATAATTAAAACTTGGGTTCGATCATCGGATGTTTCCCGCACCAACAGTATACGTGCTCTATACCTATGGATGTTCCATGTCTAGTTCTGTTAAATCATTAATTTGGATTTTGGAAATCACTAGAATGAAATAAGAACCCATGCTTTCATTTGATGCATGCCACTCATTTTGGTTTCAGTAATTTTATTATTAACTAAGATGCTTGTTATATCTTTGCAACTTATTAAATTTGAATCAATTAACTTTCTAATTATTAGAGACAGATTTGGTGATAAACAACTTTAGTAGAAAAAGGTTATAGGATTTAAACTCATTTGATTGACCTTGCCACATTCACACTTCATTCAAACATGCTAGCACAGTACTAATGCCATACCATTTCTGCTGCAGACTGAAACTCCAACACAGATTGATATTTAAACTTTGCTTTTAAAATATATGACATTAATTCTATGTAATAATAATGAAATTTGTATAAAATTTGACTTTATACAAGCTATACTCTTTTACTGGAATTCTGTGAGCATTGAATCACACTTGAATATAAAGGCCTACCATTCAATTGTCACTCAAATTCTCTTCTTTACAATATATTTTGGGACATTGTAGGCTTGTATGATGGAAGTGCATCCATAAAAACTGTATTAGGGAAACTCACACTAGGTGATGTGCATGTACATACAATGTTAGATGATGCGAGGATCACAGTTTGGACATAATTTGGCCTGAATTTTGTCTTTTTTAATACAAATTAACTGATGTCCTCTTTTTCTATCTCAAAAGAAATTCATCAATCTGGAAATAGCTCTGCATTTCTCACCTTCATAATGTAATAGATAATCTATGTGCAAATGTTCTGTCTGCAGAGCATTGCCAAGTGTTCTTGCTGTGTATGGGTTATTGGCTCAAGATCTATATCATTGTAGATCTAGAGATTTAAATATGTTTTCAGGCAATTTAAGAAGAAATACCTAGCTGACAAGATGACTTACTGGATTTGTCCAGAATAGGGTAGTCTTTTCTGAATACCTTTATAAGATTTTAGTTATGTATTCATATATAATTAGGCCAATAACAGTTGTTTGAGGAAGACACATGAGACGTTTTCAATCTGTTCTACTTCAGTTGCCTACATTATGCTTTCTGAAGCACCAACCTTTGACTTGATCAGTTATCTTTTTTACCCCAGATTTCTTGTTGTGTTGTTGATTTCCTTCACCCTGTTTTCTTAAATTTGTCGAATTAAAGTCCTTGCAAGCTTGTAAAAGAGAGGAGAAACAACAATAGCATTTTTTGAAAAAAGTAGAAAAGCATTTTAAGTCATGACAAGATGATTGTTTAAAAGCTATCCTAAGTTTAAAAACTAAAATAAGTGTTGAATAAACTCTTTATATGTTGAATAAACTCTTTATATGTTAGTCCAAATTTCATATAGAGATTGTGCTCCAAGAAATGAAATCTAGGAAATAAAGAGAGAAAAAAACAGTGATTTCATATTTCAAAGAAGAAAAAAATGTCTTGCTGTGAAATCGTGTTTCAAGGATAAAAAAAGGGAAATGAGATTTTAAGGAAGAAAGGAAATGATGAATCGAGAATTGATGCATTGACCAATGAACCTTTACTGAAATTCTACATTGGTAATTCATTGTGATACCACTTAAATTCCCGAGATTGAGATTGTTTTACAGCTTACACTGCTGAACATCTGTTTAAGAGTCTTAGACATTAACTGTTTCTTGGATTCGGCAATAGTCAGAATTGATGCCACTTAAATTCCCGAAATTACTTTACAGCTTACACTGCTGAAAATCTGTTTAAGAGTCCTAGACACCAACTGTTTCTAGGATTCAGCAATAGTGAGAATATGCTACTCTGGTAGGAGTCTCAAAATATACAACAGTTTGGAAGTCTAAACTTAAACATATATGTTTCTTGGACTCAGAATAGCAGTATTGAACAAGTATAGAATCTGGGTATAGAACACGTGTTTAAGAGTCCTAGACACTAACTGTTTCTAGGATTCAGCAATAGTCAGAATATGCTACTCTGGTAGGAGTCTCAAAATATACAACAGTTTGGAAGTCTAAACTTAACATATATGTTTCTTGGATTCAGAATAGCAGTATTGAACAAGAATATGAATCTGGATATAGAACGCATGACATTATCAAATAAGGGCATGGGGTCAAGGGGATCTAGGTGTACAACATAACATATCTTACTATGATCATGTTGTATCAATATCACTACAGCTAAACAAAGGTTCCTAGTAACAGAGTTTGATAGCAGGACAGATTTTTGCAGATTGCTCACTAGCATACTTGCTAGTTGCCATTCCTTTTCGGGTAGTATAGTGCTCTTCAAATGAAAATGTAAAAAAAAAAAATGCATTAGTGTATATGTCGGCAAAGGTCCCAATGATTTCTCTGTTTTTACTGTCACTTGGTATGCTTCAATTTTTTGGTTTGGGTGTTTTGAATAATTCTCAAGACTCGGAACAATGCTAAAATCATAAGAAAAGGATTAAATGTGGTTCCTACTGTTTTGGTTCTTTCAATTTGGCATATTGTGTATATTTTCCCTAAACTTAAGCCCTAAAACATTTTATTGAATTAATTTACTTCTTACAACTACAAAAATAAAATTTGATTTGCTAATTGTTAGTAAACATCACTGAACTCTTAAGCCCCTCAAGCCTACTAAGTGCCTGTTTGGCCTGGCTCCTTTTTACCTTATCTATACCCTTAAAAGCAAAGCCTGGCCTAACATGTTTTTCATAAGCTATTGAAAAAAAATTGTTAGCTTTTTTTTAAAGAAGAAAAATAAGAAAAAAAGCAAAAACTAGGGTAGGGGAGTTTATGCTCCTCTTTTTTGAAAACACAGAGCCTTCTTTTATGTCACAGAGCCTTCTTTTATGTAATTTGTTTTCATAAAAATCACAGCACTGCCTAAATATCACTCTTCAAGTCTCTTCAGCTTCAAATTGCTCTTGACAAATTCTTGCCTAGGTCACAGCTCTTCAAATGATTCTCAAAAACTTAAAAGCAGTCCGGTGCATGAAGCTCCTGCCAATGTAAGATCCTATAGAAGGATCTATTGTACGCACTCTTACCTTGCTTTGTAAGAGACTGTTTTCAAGATTCGAACCTATGACCTCCAAGTCACACAATAACAATTTTATCGTTGTGCCAAGGCTCTCCTTCATATGATTCTCGACAACTTATCTAAATAAAAAGAGCTTTCTTATCTAAAAATTTTAGAAGCTATTTTTTTTATAAACTCTTCATAAGAGTTTTTACCCATAAGATAAGCCAGGCCATACATGCTCTAAGATTCTAAGATGCAATATCTTGAGTTCCAACTGAGTGCCTTTCCTATAATGTATCAAGACAGACCATAAGACAATCTCTTACTTTGTATGGATAGGCAAAAAATTTTCACCAGATGTCTTCTGGGGTTCATAGTATGGTTCATGCATGTTACTACGTTAAACAAATATAGTTTGCTCACCTGCTGTAAAAGTATTTTCATTGGTGCCCGTATTTGGTGTTTCTTTTACTGTTTTTGTAGCGTCGGTTATGTTTTTCATCTGTCTCAAGTGGATAGTACTACATAGAAATCATCGTGCAACGTGACAACTCACTTGGAATTACTGGGACACCCTTCACCCTGTTATTAATATCCTATTCTCTGCATCAAAACAACTGTCATAAACTGAAGCTTATGCCATGATGCATAGTAATTTGAATAACCTTTTTCTCCAGTCATAATATCAATCAAAAACGTATGGTTTGCCAACAGAAGATCTTTAACTTATGAATCTTATCAAGTTTGTGAATCAGTGGTAGTGCATAGTGCATTTGGTACTTGGATGACATGGTACTACCACTATTTTGTAATTTTTGTTTTTCATGCTGACATCTGGTGGCATATAATGAACTCTCACACCATATAAGTTTCTTCTAAGGGTTATGCCTTCCCGTTCCTTCTTGATGTGCGCATCGGGTAGCTAGCTTCTCTATATAACCTGCAGATTCTGCATGTGCAATTCCGACCAACGGGGTAGTAGATTTACTCCGCATATGACACCCAGTTGTTGTTTATGCATTCTTACCATGATTTTTCACTTCCCTTTTTTGGTTTATATCTATGAATTTTTTTAATTCAATTTTCTATTCTTTATTCCTACAGCAACTGCAATGGTACTCTACATGTGCAACCTTCAGCTCGCTATCGCTTGTGCAATTGGAGTTAGCTATGCCGGTAATTAACACCTTATTTATCCACTCCTCTCATTAATGCCATCTTATTGTAACCTTAAAAATTTTCTGGACAGCAATGATTTTCCATGCATTTCTGCGCAAGTTAACTCCAAGAACGATTGGTGGAGGTAATCAGCATAAAAGATTCCAACCAAAAAAGTAACATGAAGTGCAAAATAAAGTGGAAATTTGAATGTAAGTTTCTAACATCCTGTGCCTGCTAAAGCTCTAAAATTGTATCAGCAACTGAGCAAGCTTCTACATCTGCTGCTATAGGCTTTCGCTACATTAGTTTAGTTACATGGATAAACTATAGCTCCGAATATCGATGGAAATGTAACTGAAGGCACTAAGATTTCTGCAGTATATGTGCACATAAGTGACGATATACTTTGAACTAGACTTTAGCAAGGATCATATTCTGCTGACATATCTTTTCTCCTACAAAACCACATATATGTTCTGCACTAAGATTTATGTTCTTTTTTGAACATAAATCTAAAAAAAGGATATGCAATTAATCTATAGCCGGCGTGAAGAAGGATTCGTTTTTCCTTTGCCGAGCACAGTGCCACAGAGCTTACAGCAAGAAAGAATTTGTCGTGACTGGTAACCCCACAATCATCAAGCCGTACCATATAAATTAATTATATTCCTTTGATCTAACCCACCTTTGTGTTTGTGTCATGATTATATATACACACCATAGCCTTTGCCCATTTAGCCAAACCGCCACCCTCACAAGCATTTCATCGAGCACCTTACCTGCTGTACTGATCCTCAGCAGCAGCAGCGCGAGGTCATGAGCAGGTGCAAGCAGAGCACGTCGTCGTCCAAGTCAGCCACCTGGCCTTCAGCTGGATCAAGGCCAAGTTGTTTAAATAATATATATGCTTTTCATTCTAAGGAACATTTTTTAATAAATATTGTGAATATTTATATAAGTCATTTTTATAAATATCAAACTTTTTATATTATAAATAATGATATTTTTCAAATGCTCAATCATTCTTCATTAATAAAAGAGAGCTGTTTTTCCCACACTGACACCGCACCCCCCCCATCCCACTTCCTTTCTCTCCCATTCTAATGACATTTCTATCCTCTTCTTTTTATTTATTTATTTTTTAAATTTTTATTTAGTTTTATTTTTTAATTAATTTTATTTAAAAATAGCTCTCATATATTTTTAATTTTATTTAGTTTTATTTTTTAATTAATTTAATTTATTATTTTTTCATCAATACGATATTTTTTTCAATTTTATTTAATTGTTATTTAGTTTTATTTTTTAATCAATTTTGTTTATTATTTTTTATCAATACTTTATTTTTATATTTTTATATAAATTTTATTTAGTTTTATTTTTAATCAATTTTGTTTATTATATTTTTTCAATTTTATATAAATTTTATTTTTTAATTAATTTTATTTATTATTTTTTTCATAATACTTGTATTTTTTTCAATTTAATATTTTTAAAATTTTGTTTTTTTTATTGATTTTAAGTGTCGAATTAGAAAGGTAATTTAAAAAAGAAAGAGATTCTGATCTATGTTAAAAATTATATAAAATAAAAAAATAAAAAAATTTGATTAAAAAATAATAAACAAAATTGATTAAAGAAATAAAACTAAATAAAAATTAAATAAAATTTAAAAAATAATAAATAAAATTAATTTAAAATAAAACTAAATAAAAATTAAATAAAATTAAAAATATATATATAAGTATTAATGAAAAAATAATAAACAAAATTAATTTAAAAAATAAAACTAAATAAAAATTAAAAAAAATATATATATATATATATATAAGTAAAATAAATAAAAAAATAAAGAAAAAAAAGGATAAAAATGTTATTTGAATTGGAGAGAGAGGGAGGGGAGAGTGGGTGCGGTGTCAAGGGTGGGAAAAGTACTTTGCTTAATAAAATTTAATTACCAATCTTTTTACAATGTCAAATGTTTTATTAATATCAAAACAGCATGTTTTTTTTAAGTGTGCACGTGCGTCTGAGAGAATTTTTCGAAAGGGCCATCCTACTTTCATATTTATCAAAATATTAAAAACAAATTCCGTACCCTCCTACTACAACCTTATCAAACAACTTGGTCGCACAACGACCATGATCGCTCGATCATGGTCACCATGGGGCTTGGTTGCTCGGCCAGGACCATCAAGCCTCCACAAAGTTAGACCTAGTGGCCAGGCCCCATGGCTACACGACTACATGGTCTTTGAATGTGGAAGGGTAGACCTCGCAAAAATTTATAAAAAAAATCATTGTGTAATAATCTAATAGTGAAAAAAAATTTATAAATTTTTTTTTTATGGCCAGTAGACTAAGGTTAGGATAACCCTTGACAACTAATCCCTGGGCCCATGGCTACACGACTACACGGTCAAGCGGCTAGACCTCGCGACTAGGCGAGCATGCCTTGTAGCCAAAGCAGGCAAGTCCTATGGGTTATGGCCATGCTAACAGGCCGCACAACTAGTCCACGCGACCATGGCTAACATCTAGCGAGGTTGTCATGCAGGAGTATAAGAATTTTTTTTATTTTTTAATTAAAAAGTATTTTGAAAAAGGAAGCGTGTCTTTTGATTAAATATGAAAGTACGATGGGTCCTTTGGGAAAATATCAAAAATAATAAGAGAAGTCAACGAAATGCAATTTTAAACGATAGAGGGAAAAATATAATTTTTAAAACTTTGAGCGGTTTATACTAAAAGATTGTAAAATTGAGGGTGAGATTGAAAATGTTTTATATTAGGCAGTTTCAAGTTGGATTAGTTAGTTAATTAACCGCCAGTCCACCTCTAGATTTGACATATTGACATGCTATCGATTTGTTTTATATGCATTAATAAATTATATCGACTGATAATAAATTCCAATTGACTCAAATAATCATCAAATCAAGGATCATCAAATCATAGGATAAAATAATCATGACGATGATCCAATCGATTGATCAATAATAAAATAATAGAATAATAAATGAAACTAAAAGAAATTAAAGGTCATAAAAGGAGAAGAAAGAGACACTTGAAAGCTAACGAATACAAAAAATTCTTTTTTTGTATGATATTACCAAAATGAGAAACTAAAAGAGATGTTCCATTGCAAGCAAAAGCAGAGCCACTTTATAAACTACCCGAACTATAACCCAAGAGCCTGACAGCGTCGAGAAGGAAAAAAATTTAAATTTACAAGCACAAGAAAGAAAATTTTAAAAGAACGAAGAAGATAACCGAGATATCACGTCGACATAGCTCACAGTCGAGATCAACTCGAGTAGATCATCCTAACTCCGCCATTGATTGCAAACAATAGAAATTTTATATATGAGACCAAATAAGAGTATCAAAATTTAAATCCAAATGAATATTTTAAAGTCATCCTCTAAATATACATAAGCTATACTCTAAATTTATCCTATATATTACTCTACTGATATTAAATGTCATTTGATGGACTAAAATGAAATCTTAAAAAAATGAAGAGTTATGTGAAATACTAACAAACTAACTACAAAGGAATAATTGGATGAGAATATAACATAAAGTTGCTTGTAATATCATCATAAACTCTATCAAAGACTCAGTTGTTTTAGAGCTGCAAAACCACATCCCTTGGATGATTGATACAAACATGCAATCGCAGAGCACACATCGATAACATTAATGAAATGCCATGGTAACAACAAAATTAGAGTAAGCATCGGAAACTATGATGCTTGCTTGTCGATACACACAAGAGAGGGAGAGAGAGAGAGAGAGAGAGAGAGAGAGAGTCACTTACGAGCCTTGTGTTAGTCTCTGCATTTCTCCTTGGCCATTGAGTGTTTCCATGAGCAGAGGTGGCGCATACTGAGGAGTTCCTTGATGTTCTTCTGCATCTTGGCAGAAGGAGAGTATGATAGTATCAATCGACATCTCCACGACTGCAAAAAAGAGGGTTGCTACTATGTAACCAAGTCCCCAAGTTACCTGCATCAAAAATGCCCATGTCCAAAGTAAGCCTGGGATCTGTGGAGTTACATTGATCAAAAGAAAGAATTTCCTCAAAAACTAGTTTAGTTTCTCTCAACAAAAGGTAAAGCAAAGGACAAAAGGCATAGAAACATGAGTAAAATTTCTGAAGGAAAAGCATCTTATTAAAACCTTACCAGAACAGGGAATAGAGGGGATGAGATCTTGTTATGAGCAGATTTGTATTTGTAGGTATCCAGCATAAGGAATGCAAATAATGCACAGAAGAGGCTAACACATAACTTTCCGAGATAGAGAATGACATCTCCGATGACATTGACCTTTCCGATGCGTAAAATGTTCTTCATGATCAAACCAGTGGCAATGGCCGAAGCTCTGCTAAATCCTTTTCCTGTGATAGCAATCTGCGATAGAAGTATAAAAAGTTAGCCATACAAGAAAAGAAACTCGAAACTTTATCGAAGAACATGTTAGGGCTTGCCAGTGTGAACTGCCACAATGGAAGATTTTACCAAAGAGAATGTTTCGATTGGAGATCAAAACAAATGGATTATAGTATTAAGCATAAAAAAAATTTTAAATAAAAAAATTTTAGGTACTCACGCGGTGTGCCGGGTTGTTATCTCATACTCCTTATCCCACATACTCCGTGAGCAATTAAATTTTTTTCGTTTTAAAATTTTTTTATACTTAATACTATAACTCAATCCTTAAACCCTAAAGACAAAATCCTAAATGGCTTAACCATAAATAAAATAATTAATTAATTAATTAAAAAATTATAAAATGACATTGTTCCTATTCCGGAGCCCCGAAAGTAATCTGAGCACTTGAAATCTTCTATCGCAGACACTGCAAGCACACACAGGTGTGTAGTAATCATGACTCTATATATATAGAGAAAGAAAGAGAGAACATAGTACATAAAAATGTATATTAAAAATATAAGAATCCATCAATTGTTATATATCTTTAATTTACTTCAAATAATCTTCATATTTAAAATTATTTAGTCTTAAAATCCTTTTTTTTTTTGGATTTTCACTAGTTAGAGTCTCGAAAACAACCTCTTGCAAAGCAAGATAAGACTACATACAATAGACCCTTTCCTAGAACCCCACATTGACAAAACCTTCATGCACCGGACTATCCCTCTTAGTCTTAAAATCCAAAATCCAAGTCTTTTCTCATACTTGGCAGCTACTCCACTACTACGAGCCCTAACATGGTACATCTTTGTTCGAGAAAGAAAATACACTACATGTTATTTTAGATCGACGTGATTTATAATACCTAAGCCAAGCATATGGAGGAGAAAAAATTAATGTCTTTCGAACACAGATGACATAATTATATAACTCAAAGGCTCATGAGACAGTCTTGACCTTGGAAGAGGAATCCTAAAAAACATACTTTAAGAAAACAAACAAATATAGCTAATTATTCAGGTAATGGTAGCTAATAGATGCACCTCAGAAATGCATTATTTACAAAAATATAGAAGAAAATAATAGAACAAAACCTTCATTCCAGTAAAATAAAACAAAAGTCTAGTAATTATGTGACTATAAAAAATGCCAAGTCAGAACGAGTTAACTTTAGAAACTCAATAAGCAAGTCCAAACTAGCCCAACGTCCAGCAAACAGAGCTAATGTTAGATGAATGCATGTTAAAAGCTTCAGGCAGTTATCTCATAACTTACCATAATGTATGCATTGCGATTCACAGACTTTATGGTCCAATCGATGCATCCTAAGCAACAGTTTGAGGAAGACGACATGAACTTTCCAAAGACATTTGCTGCAGCAGGATCAGTATCTCTTAACCTACGCCGAAAAGCCTCAAGTATAAACCGGATCCATTCGACAACGGATACAAGAAGGGATCCAAGTGCCACCGATCCCAGACTGTATCGCAAGAGCCGCTTCATAGAAGAAAATACAGGAAGAAATGGAATCTCCGGCTGCATCCAATTTTAAAGACTTGGATTACAGAAGGAAGAAAAATGAAAAACAATAAAAAAAAGATTAATCAATATTCAGATTTATTCAAGGCAGGAAAAACAGTTAATTTTACTAGATTTTTAACATGCAAATCAAGGTTTCATGATCTTCTTAGTACATACAGGCTGATAAACTAAGAGTGCATGACCAGTAAATTTTAGAGTCAAGAAATCTACAAGCTTGAAAGCACGCTAAATAGATTCTATATGAACCCTAAGAATCAAATAGCTTCAAAATGTGGGCTTACTTACCGATATCTCACCACGAGCCCAGTAGTAAGAGGCAACGGATCCAGCAATGACTGTAGATGAGCAGGCAATGATAAACTGTGTTGCCCAGTAACATCCAAATAAGTGAAAAAGAATAGAAATTCCAATGTGAGGGGTGTAATGGATGCTATAGCCACAGCAATTTTCACAATTGACTTTGTTGGACTTTAGGTCAAATGCACAGCAATTGCCACTACAGTCATTTTTGAGTATCTGACCCGAGCTGAAAAGATGAAGAGCAGCAGAAAACCAGAACATATAGAATATAGCAAGAACAACGTATGGAAGTATTGGGAAGACTATAAGAGCCTGAACTTCCCCTATAACTTTTGCTGCAACCTAAATAAACTCAAACATTAGATTTTTCTTGACAAAGTATTAGAGATGCAAGGAGAACATGAACATAAAAATTTTCTATTAGCGTAAGAGAAGATAAAAAAGTTGAGCAAATAAAACCAGGTTATGTGAGTTCATTTCAAAAGTTTATTAACTACTAACACAGTTACAGAACTATTTATACAGAAATAGTTGGAATTTAGGTGCCCTCAAAATTATAATTCCATGTTTAGCTAAATTACCAAAAGGAAAAGGCTGCCAAATGAGATTTCAATTAGATCTATGAGAAACAGAATACCTTCAAAACAGATGTTCCTATAAGTATTCGGCGAACAATTGCAATTGAAGATAGGAAGGCAATAATCATTACTATCGTCATAAGAATAGCTACTACACGAAGATGATTTATTTCCTGCATTAAGTCAGTAAGTTAGACAAATTAGAAGATAATTGTCAAAGCATTTGCACTAAGTGACTGAGACAAATTAGAAGATAATTGTCAAAGCATTTGCACTAAGTGACTGAGACGAACCCGGCCACTTATGTGGATGTAGGGATCACTTTCGCCAATAACAACTGATAAGGCATCATCACCAATCCATCCAGCTGAAAAAAAGTTAAATATTAGTAGTGTCTCTTGCTTATTGGTCATGACAAAATTCACCTAGTGCAATATGAGTAAATGTGGCATCTACATGTATTATCATAGCCTTGATGAAATAAAGAAAAAAAAATCCAAGATTTTGATTCTTGACAATGGTAGACAGCTTGGGCCAAATATGTCTGCATTAGACACATTTGATCTCCATGATTTTAGTTCTACATGATCAAGCATCCCACAATACAAAAACAAACATGTCATGACTGTATATCTGACCTTTTGCATAGTACAACATCGTAACTGATATTACAAGAGCATTGAAGAGAATCACTGTTATCCAAGTCATTCCAGCAACAAAATGGCGTATCATCAGTAGCCAGATAACAGACAAGAAGAGTGGAACAATTCCTCCACAAACAATTAACACGGGCCATGCTTTCCCTATATCTGCAACATATCTCTGCATATAATAAATATTCATGGGCACAGATGTCAATAGGCAACCAAGGTAATTTTGGTTATAAATAACAAGGCATCAACATCCAATATTAATGCAAGGTATTATAATTGCTGAATCTTACTTCTGAAAGGAAATCTCTATGTACAGAACACATCATGGTTTAACCATCATATAGAAATCAAAGTAATTTCTAAGGAAGCAACAGGAGCATTCAAATACAACATTATCTTATGGCATGTACAACAGATCAAAAACAATTTTAAGAAATCGCAACTGTAAAAGTTAGAATGATTATAGAACAGCATTTATCAATTACAAAATCCGAAAATTTAAGAAATATTTGAAAAGTATAGCTACAAAGTTATTGCTAGCTCACCAACCTTTAAAACAGATGATGGGGAATTGATTTTTCTGTGAATAGTTTTATCTATAATTATGTTCTCATCAATGTTAACACCGCCCATCTGCTGCCAATGCTTCAATGAAACATTTGATGCACGTGCGATAAACTGACAGCTCCAGTGCACTGAAGTCATAAAAAATTAATTCAGTGGACAGGTACACAAAAGTGATGTCTTCATGCAATCATGGCAGTGATAAAATTGAATCTGCAGCATACAAATTATTGGTCATGATGTGTAAATGAGGGTCTAAACAAGCCGACCACACTAAGGTTGAACGTGTTCAACCTTATTCATTTTCTTATTGAAACCGTTCAAGTTTGTTTATTAAAGCGCTTTTTATCAAGCTCAACTAACAACATTAGATTGATCTAGTTCGTGAAGCTTATATTATTTTGTGATCTTTTCCATATTATTGACAATTTAAAATTGTGTAAATTTATAGATTACCATATTTTTATTTATTTGAATAAAAATAGAGAAACAAATTCATAATAAAGGTTTAGATAAGTTAATACATAAGTTTATTCGTAAAGTGGAGTATGTTGGTGAGCATTAACAAACCAAGCTCACTAACGAACTCTCATCGAGCTGAGCATCAAAATTGTTCACCAATGTTCTATTAAATTATAACCCTATGTGTAAACCAAGATCAAGTCATTTGATGGAAGTATATAGAGAAAGAAACCATGCAATTACAACAGAAAATCTTTAAAAGGGCATCTAATATACTGCTGGTGCTGACAAATGATGCAGCAGAGATGGATCACTAATTTTCAACTCAGATCACAGAAAGATAATACAATGCATAAGAAACAAAGCCAGAAAAGGAGAAAGTAACGACTTCTTTATTTCCTATCACAATAGATAGCCTCTCGATGAAAGAGAAAATTTTAAACTTGACATTAACTAGCATGCTTACCATTCACACTCGGAAATATGATGGGATAGCATGGACCTTGGAGCTGAAGAGAAGTATTTCTCATTTCTGGTGTTAGAAATTCATAGTAGTCATAGTCCCTGTTAATCCAATCATCCACAGAGAGGCGGATGTCTCCGTCTGGGTAATCGCAAACCCAGTTGAGATCATCTTCTGAAGGAATAGGGCATTCCATCAAGCATATGCTCCTTGCATCAGCTAGATCGAACTGGCTATTCTTCACACCACTCAAGTAAACCTGATTAGGATTAAGCCAATACCTAACGTCCAGTTCTCGCAAATCAGGATCAGCATGCCTGTTCCCGCAAACATTTCCTTTGTAATCCAGACCATAAGTAAGTCTGCATCAGTTTTGTTCAATTGACATGTTATCATCTTAAACATTCTCCGGATTCACACTTAAACATGACGAAAAAAAGATAATGCAGCTAAAAACCCGCTCGCAATTTCCGATTGGGGGCGAAAAGGAATATCTAAGATGCCATGGAAGCGGCGATTTTAACCCAAAAACGAAACTTTCGAGGAAAAATCGCATTTTTATAAAATCTAAATGACGGATAAAATATAAAGAGCGCAAAAGTTGACATCTTTTTTACATCAAAGCTGAAAAGGGGAGGCGGGGGTAGAACAGTCACGTGATTTACCGGAGCGGGTTCCCCTGGTTGAACCCGAAGCTGGAATTCACGATCATAGCCACCCAGAATGCAATAAAGATGACGAGGAACACCAAGTCCCTGCACTTCCTGTTGTGTCTGATGATCCTGCCGCCACTGTCACCACCTCCTCCGATCTGTCCCTCCGCGTCCACGCCCGCCGCCGCCGGGTACCTCCCGATGATCGCCCCCAGCGGACCTCCCATTTCCTTTACCCTCCCTCGTGCTGAAACGTCCCAGCTGACGGAGAGACCAGTGAAGGAGCGAGAGCGAGAGTGAGGTGTCCTCGAAGGTACAGAAGGTAAAGGAGACGGCACGGTGCAGTGATCCTCCGGAGCACGATTAATTCTGATAAGGACAACGAGACGCCGCGAATAATTGGTCTCGAGGAACTGGTTTCATCGATGGATTACGTTATTCAAGAGGGCGATGCGAGTGCACGGAAACAGTTGGTATAAAGAGAGGGAAAAGGTCAATCGATAAAACAATTTTAGTTTAATACTTTAATTTATTTGATAAAAAATAAAAATTATATAGGGAGGGATTTAGACGAGTTAGTTAGTTCAGTAGATGGCCAACTTCAAATCTATCTCATTGTTGAATATATTTATTGTCATTATTATAGAAGATTAGCTTTAAATTTTGTTAGTGGTTTATATAGTTAAAAAAGACGATAAATTTATATTAGACGAGATAGTTTATAAGGTGGTTAAAAGATATTAACATTATCTTACCGTTGAATATATTAGTTTTTATTTATTTAAATTTTGTTGGTGGTATATAGTAAAAAAAAACATGTCAAATTTATATATAGTTGTTGGACATATTGATGTTAGAAATTTTGGCTCAAGTGTATTGGTGATCCTATAGACTTAGGCTTTGTTTATTTAGGAGGATGGATTCAAAAAAATTGAGAAATGTTTTTCATTGTTTATTTCATAAGAATGAATTTTTTTTTATTGTTTATTTATTATGAAATAATAGACGGATGGATTTACCAATCCGTTCATGGATAGATTTTTAGATTTGTTTTATCTGCTCAAATCGAGCGGATGTGAAATCCTTCCTCTTTCGTCCTTGATCGTGCGGACCACTGGCACCATGTCCACCTCCTCCTCATTATCGTGCATTGAATGTCCATGCAGGGCTTTCGTTGTAGAAATTCTGAAATTTTTACCTGTTCTTGAGAGTTTACTCGGTTGAATCGCTTGTGTTTGAGGAACGATCACAGACGGAATGCTCCTCGGATTCCACAAACCAAATCCTCCGATCTGGTGTTCTTCCTCTTCTCTGGCGCAGCACCTCTGGAACGAATCCACAGCACTGCCTTTGATCTTAGACGCACACACCACCAAGGTATGAACTCTCGCACCTCTCACGCACCGCTTGAACGCAGATTGCTCACTCTCTTCTCTGGGACACGCCCTGATCACAGGGCTTTCCTCTCCCTTTAATAGGGAGAGGAAGCGACCTCCATGGAGTGCACAACGTGCACTTTGTGGAGAGCAGCGTGGTGGTGGTGGGTGGTTACGGAAACCGCTAACATCTCCCACTCGTCCAAGTGAAGTCACAAAGGCAAATGATCACAAAAACTATTAAGATGTATCTAGCTACATAGACTAAATATAACCGGAATGTATAATCACATATATTGCAAGAACAACCAATTCATACATGGGAAAATGGTTCGTGCGACAACAAGCACATTGAGCATTCATTGCTAAAAAAGTTGTTACACCTTACATAGCTGCTCATAGAGCGATCAATGCTAAGAAAAGTTATTACACCTAACTTAGCCGCTCCCCAAATAGTACATAACTATTTTTCTGAATGATACACAATCATTTGTCTGATGGCTCATAGCCATTATCCAAGTGGCACATAGTCGTTCTCCAGTGATACATAAATCACTCTTCTGGTGGTACATAACCATTTTCCTGGACTTATTATGTCTTACTATTTACCCAGATTAAATAATATTTATTTACATTAATATGAACATCTCTAATTCCTCAGTTTGACTATTATGTCAAGAGCATATTCCATATCTACAATATTCACAGTCATTTCTATACATAACATAAATGGATCAAATAGTGAATATTTTCAAAGTGATGTAAATATATTTAACCTTCCTTTTTAGCTTGAATCCATTCATTTTAATCAGTCGCTTTCCTAGTCATGTTCCATAGACTGAATCATCCATAGTCATAGGTTTACATGCTAAAGTAGCAAACCCTGATTAAAATTTCAAGTAAACAACTAAATAGTCACTAAAGACAAATGCTAAGATCAACATATAATCTCATAGGGCTCACATAGTAGAGAAATAGAGATTCATTCTCCTACTACCCTTATTGTCGTCTTAGCACATGTGGTATGAATCACATACTACGATGTTATATTCTTTACGAAAAAGAACGCATATTTTTCTCCAATCAACATCGTACAGATTTTGATTAAGATATTCCTAATGTTTAATCCTGAATCCAACACATGAATTCTTATCTGGCTTCAAACAGGTTTAGTAAATGGTGGGATCATTTACTTCAATTATTAAATTTTAAATGATTTCATCTTGATTCACTTATCAAGGCAACCCCAGCTTATAGTAATGTAACAATTTTACAGCTACATAAGCCAACAATTGCATGAACTGAACTATAAGCATCGATCTTATCTCTATTCATACATAACAAATAAAGATGATTGTCCATGTGAGAGGACCAATCACTACCTGCCAACATGCTCACCGAGATCTTATCTCAAGAATGTAATTCTTCACATACACTAAATAGATTATGACTTTTTACTCAATCAAATTACAATATCTGATTGTCAAAAATATTATTACATTCTACGAAGTCTCATAGACTTTACATGTTCATTGAATGACTCTCTAGTTATTGGCTTAGTAAAAGGATCTGCAAGCATAACTCTTGTAGGGATATACTCAAGAATCACCTTATTTTTAGCAATAATATCCCTCACAAAATTATATTTGATAGCTATATGTTTGCCCTTGCTGTGATATTTGGGATCCTTTGAAAAAGTTATAGCAGCTTGACTGTCACAATAGACAGTAACTGGACTCCCACTATCTTCAGCAATCTTCAGATGCTTCAGGAACCTTCTCAACCAGACTGCTTCTTGCATAGCTGCTGAACATGCCACATATTCAGCTTTCATAGTTGACAAGGCTACACAAGTCTGTTTCTTGCTATTCTAGGAGATGACACCACCATTCAGCAAGAACACATAGTCTGATATAAATTTTCTATCATCAAGGTCCCCAGCCCAATCTGCATCTGAATAGACATTCAAGCTCATATCTGATCCTTGAAAATAGAGATAATAATCTATCGTCGCCTTCAGATATCTGAAAATCCTTTTCACTGCCTTCTAGTGTCTCGATCCTGGGTTTGACTGGAACCAGCTCACTAAGCCAACAGTATAGCTGATATTGAGACATGTACACAACATAGTATATATTAAACTACCAGTAGCACTGACATATGGTCTTTTCTTCATTTCGGCTATTTCATTAAGAATCTTGGGACACATACTCTTGCTCAGAACAGTACCTTTCACAATAGGTGTCTGTTCAACGTTGCAATCAGACATGCTAAAATGTTATAACATCTATATATATATAAAAATAGAGTTGTCTGTCTAAAAATTTTCTGCCTAAACATCATTTCAATAAATAGACATTTATCTATATGGAAACAAATTTACACGGCTATAATTGATTAATAATATAACTTTTCATCCATATTAATACCATAGATCTTTAAATGCATTTTAATACATATTAAACATAAACTTTAATGCTCGAATTGTTATTATTAAATGGTAAAACACAGATTCCTAATATATTGAATAACTTTGATGGTAAAAAATATCACATATTACAAATGAGGATGAGGTTGCATACACTCTATAAATTAGGATTGCAATATATTCATTCACTCACTCTAGGCTGAAATAAAAAAATGACTCCTCTGTTTAATCTCATCCGAGAGGTTAACCCTTCGAAAATGCAATGGGCATTGAAACTCCGATTAGTTCGTTATTACAATCTACCTGCATATGAAAATAACGAAGATTTTAGCTTGGAGTGTGTCTTTCATGATAAAGAGGTTGTATTTTTTTTACGTATATATCTGATTACTGTTAAAAAAATATAAATATTTACTCTTTCTATATATTTGTAGGGTGAACGCATACATGGAACAATAAAACGTCCGATCATAGAGAGAGTGAAACTCATTCTCAAAGAATGTCATGTATTTGCCATAAAAAATATCATTGTTGCAGAGAATCGAATAAAGTATAAGACAACAAAAAATAAATACAAGATTAATTTTATTGTAAAAACTCATGTATGTGAAATTTTTGATGATACATTTCCATCGATGATTTATGAATTCAAGTCTTTTAGTGAATTGAAGAAGACAGATTCTGTTGATGAGAACATACTTTTTGGTAGGTTAATTTATTTTTTTGTTCCATGATTAATTGATTGAACATTTTATCTTATAACTTAAAAAAATTTTCTCAAGATGTCATTGGCAAAATGGTTGCACGAGACTCTCCTCAAAGTAAAGAATTTGGTGGTCATCTTACAAAGCTTCTTGATTTTGTCTTAGAAGATTCGAAGTAAGTATTGTTTTATTTTTCTTTTAATTTGTGGGAAGACTTTGTCAATGACATCATGACATCTTAGATCCATTATTTTAATATTTTTTAATAATAAGTTATTTTACTATTTTTAGGAACAATAAGTTATCATGTACCTTGTGGGGAGACTTTGTCAATGACATCATGACATACTTGAAAAAAGTATGTGAAGAATCTGTTGTTATCGTTCTACAAATGTGTCGAGTAAAAAAATTTAGGGGTGAAGTACACGTTTCAAATACTTTCCATGTTAGCAAAATGATTGTAAATGGAAATTTGGATGAAATTATAGAATTCCGTAATAGGTAATTTCGATTATTCAATTTTGTATTAATATATATTCATTTTATATATATAACTAAATATTATTGCAATGTTCATTTTAAGGATTACTGTCGATTGCAATACCCCAAATTCAATCAGTACTATTTCAGCGCCATCTGCACAAACAATCTTGGAAGAACTTTTGATTGCAAATGATTGTTTTAGGACTATAGAGCAAGTTTCTGAAAATAATGAGGTCTAATTTAAATTTTATTCTATGATTCGTAACCGAATCTAATATAAAATATATTATTGTCTACATTTCCCTATTTCATCTAAAATTAAGTTACATTTTCGGTAATCAAATACCACATATTCCAAAATATTCTAGAGAGTAAAACCTTTTCGATAAATTGCATAATTTTAGTGGTAAACAAAGATTTCCAAAATAATGACTTCTCGATCTCATAACTATTTGTGTTGTTTAAGAATAAAGCATTTAAAATCTCCATTCTCAATAATATATAGCTGTTTGACATCATACACTCAAATAATTTAAAATTTCAAGGTCCTGCCTTAAATTATATTTAATGTCATCATTAAAATTAACTTAAGACTATTTCTCAAAATTCTAATTTCAACCAACTTTAATGCTCGAATTATTATTATTAAATGGTAAAATACAGATTCCTAAATATATTGAATAATTTAAAGATTCTATCAAATACCATAAATTCCAAAAATATATTGAATAACTTTGATGGTAAAACACAAATTCCTAAATTTATTGCATGATGTGCATACCCCTAAATCTTAAATGGAATAAGATGTTCTGGAGTACCAAATCACGAGTTAAACTTGAAGGTTGGAACTCCGGTTATGCTGCTGCGGAACATAGATCATTCTCTTGGATTATGCAATGGCACTAGATTGATCATGACGAGGCTCGGAAACCATGTTTTAGAAGGACAAATTCTTATTAGAAGTAATGCCGGTCATAAAGTGCTTACTCTAAGAATGTCATTGACTCCTTCTCATCCAAGACTTCCTTTTAAATTTCAACGAAGACAGTATCCTTTAATTGTATCATACGCAATGACAATCAACAGTATCCTTTGATTGTATCATACGCAATGACAATCAACAAAAGTCAAGGTCAATCATTATCTCATATAGGACTTATTTTAAATAACTCTGTTTTTAGTCATGGTCAGATGTATGTCGCTGTATCCAGAGTTACGAATCCCATGGGTCTAAAAATTTTGATATGTGATAGTGACAACAAATAGAAAATTTTAACAACAAACATTTTATTTAAGGAAGTTTTTCAAAATTTATAATTTTTTTTTCTAATTGTACAATTTATAGCCAATTTAGCTTATTTGTATTTTAATTATTTATTCAAACACTTATACTTACTAATTTTAATTGTTAATTATATAAAATAATGTCCCGTGCATTGCACGGGTGAAATACTAGTCTTATTTATATATGACTCTTGAAACAAACCCAAAAGTCGTTTAGATCGATCCTTAATAATCTTTACTCCTAAAATGTATTCAGCTTCTCCCATATTCATTATATCAAACTGTGATGAAAGTCAATTTTTGACTTCTATCACAAAACTTATGACATTTCCAGCTATCAGCATATCATCAACATATAATGATAAAATGACATAATTTCCTTTTCAGGAAAATACAATGATCCTCATTGATTATTTCGAAATCATAAGTTAAAACGACTTCGTTAAACTTTATGTTCCATTGTCTTGACGTTTGTTTTAGACCGTATATAGACTTTCTAAGTTTACATACTTTTTTTTCTTGGCCTTCAGCAATGAAACCTTCTGGCTGAACCATATAAATTTCCTCGTCAAGCTTACCATTAAGGAAAGCAGTTTTTACATCCATTTGATGTAATTTCAAGTCATAATATGCTACAAAAGCTAAAATAACTTGAATTGACATAACTTCACTACAGGAGAAAATGTCTCTTCAAAATAAATACCCTCCAGTTGGGTATATCCTTTTGCAACCAAGCGAGCTTTGTATCGATTAATCGATCCATCTGCTTTCCTCTTTATTTTGAGAATCTATTTATTCCCAATGGCCCTTCGACCTGGAGGAAGATCGACTAAATCATATACATGATTCTTTTTCATAGATTCTATCTCTTCATCCATTGCAATTTTCTACTTTTCTCTAACATTACATCCCAACACTTTCTCAACAAATTGAGGTTCATCATCGTCAACAGGAAGTGTCATTAATGCCTCATTCTCAATATCAAACTTTTTTCGAGGTTTGATCTTACGAACACTTCTTCGTAAGTTGGGCTGTTGAGAAGTCAACTCATGACTAGACAAATTACACCCACTCGGTTGACTAGATTCAGGTATCCCTTGTGACATCTCTTTTGTTGATAAAGTATCATTCTCTACAAATAGAGGAACTGTTTTATCAACATCACCTTTCATTGGAAACTCAATTTCGAGAAAAGTAACATTTCTCGACTCTATTTTGGAGAAGGTTCCATCTAGATGCTCACCAATAAAAACATAACCTTTGGAGATATCAGAATATCTAATAAAGATACATTTCTTACCCCTAGGTCCTAGTTTTCCAAATCTGTGAGAACTTTCATGAACATAGGCAGCTGACCCTTAGGGTCTCAGATTACTCAAATCTAGTTTTCTACCGGTCCAACGTTCATATGGAGTAGATGAAACTGATTTTGAATGCACTCTGTTAAGTATATAAGCCGCTACTAATAATGCATCTCCCCAATAAGAAATAACCAAATTAGCTTGGGCCATCATAGAACTAATTATTTCAAGAAGAGTTCTATTTCTTCTTTCAGCAACTCCATTCTGCTGTGGAGTTTCAGGGATCGTTAGCTGTCTAATAATCCCTTTATCATTACAAATTATCTTGAACTGATCAAATAAATATTCACCTATACGGTCAGTGCGTAAAGCCTTAACCTTACGTTCCATTTGATTCTCAACTTCGTTCATATAATGAATGAAGCAATCCAATGCTTCAGATTTATGAGAAATCAAATACACGTGACCATAATGAGTGAAATCATCAATGAATGTAATGAAATAGAAAGCTCTATGTCTAGCCTTCACATTCATTGGACCACAAATATCCGAATGAATTAATTGCAATGGTGATTCTGCCCTAATAGCCTTTCTAAATGGTTTTCTAGTTGTCTTTCCAGCAAGACAGTGCTCGCATATAGACAAGTTAATCTTAGCTCGAGTGCCCAAGAGGCCCTCCTTAGCCAACCGATTCATCCGTTCTTGTCCTATATGTCCCAATCTAGCATGTCAAACTTTATTAGTTATATCCGCATCACTAGTGAGAGCAATATTTGAAAAATAATCATCAATTTCACAACTGATCATATTCGATTCTACATCAAGAACCATAAAACCATTCGTTAAATAACCATATCCGATTGACACTGAGTCAATCTTAAGTTCAACACAACGGCTATAAAAGTTAATACTGTACCCTAAATCAAGAAGACTAGTTACAGAAACAAGATTCCTTCGAATCTCTGGAGCATACAGAACATCATGTAGAAACAATGTACTTCCACCTCGAAGGTTAAGTTTGCAAGTGCCGATTCCTTTGACTTTAACTCTTGCATTGTTTCCTACATAAATCTATTTGTTGCCAGCTGGTGCCCTGCGGTAATCTACATATGTAACTCGTTCCCGAGTTATATGGTTGGTTGCTCCCGAATCTATAATCCACAAATGATAAGAATCATCCAACAACACAGAACTAGCAACTAAATGCTCAGAAAAAGAAGACAAACTAAGAAATACCTTTTTCGACTCAGAATATTCCCAAGCGAAATGGTCTTTTTTATCACAATTAAAGCAAGTCAACTTGCTTTTAGGTTTCTTTTCAATCTTCTTTCTCTTCTTCTTGATAGGGCATGGTCTCACTCTTGCAGTAGCAGCTTCCTTTCTATATCCCTTTCCTCTTTTAAACTATTTACTTTTCTTGGATCCAGATGATCCAGTAGAATCGGCAGTCAAATAGACTTGGCCAAAAATCCTTGCGGATTCCACTCTCTCCGCCTCCAATTCCACATTGCGTGAGATATCAGTGAAAGTCTTAATACTCTCACTGTGAGTTAAAGTCTGCATCATGGTTTCCCAAGAGTCTGGAAGGGATCTAATAACTGCCTGAACCTGTTGTTCATCGGTCAACTCATGACCAGCAGTTTTAAGCTCCCGAATCATGTTTGATATTTCCCGGAGATGTTGAACCATTGATACATTCGAACGCTTCTTGTAGCTGTCAAACTTGATTGTCAGTTGCCGAATCTCAGACTAACTCCACTGTACTTCTCCCTAAGGGCTACCCAGACTGTATGATTCGAGGAATATGACTCGTACTTAAATGCTAGGTTATCCACCATTAAACTAATTAAAATGCCCTTAGCAGTGGAGTCCTTCTTCTTCCATGTCTTATAGGCATCAAGATCTCGCCTGTTTTGTGCAGTAGGACCATCTACAGGTTCAACCATAACCTGATTTACAACCTCCAGAACTTCTTGTTCTTCTAAGACATATTGTATCCTGAGGTGCCAGATTTTGTAGTTGTCCCCATTAAGTTTCTCACCCTTATTCAATTCAGCTATCATGTTCTTTGTTGCCATAACCTATCATAAATAAATATATTATTCAGATATTTAGTGTATATCTTTTATGTATGTAATCTCTAAATTGACTTAATGTAAAATTGATATGGTTTACAAAATCAAGTAAGAATTACATTCTCACTCATCATTTGTATGTTCCAATCTAATTTGTATTAATCTATTTTATTACATACATCTCATCTTAATGAACTTAATCATTAATTAATCATGATATTTATCATTAAATGAAATTATCATTTAAGAGTTAATTAATTATACTCATAATGAACTAATCAAAGTGCATACATTAATAAATAAATATCACACATCATGCAGAGCAAACAGTATAAAATGAACATATTATTAAAATAAATATATTGTACATTGTTAACAAATAACAAGAACTCTACTTTAAATGTTACCTATAACATTTATACTCATAATTAACTAGGAAACAACTCTAACAAACTAGATAAGCAACTATCACTCTCATTAGGACAAACACTAGCGCAGTAATAATCCAGACATAGTCTATCTTTTTAGGCTGAACAGAAACATCTTCAGCTAGGATGTTATTTGGATGATGCGAGGATACAGAATCCTGTATCGAACCCAAATATCCCACAGAAATGTCCTCTATTGAGTCTTCATTTGGATCTTCTTCTAGATCATCTTCACAATCTGCATAGTGAAGCAGTTCTGTACACAACTGGGCATAAGAAATACGTCCTTCATAGAGCCCCCATATTTGAAGTGCTACATGTCACAGGGTTTCAGGCAATGAATGAATCAAAGCCCAAATCCTGTAGTTGTCCAGAATTGAAAAATCTTGCATCTCTAGGCGTCAAAATAGTCTGTCTAATCTTCCTATGTGTCCACTAACTTCATAAACTGAGTCATATTCTATCCACTGGATAGCTTCCCTCAGCTTATTGCGTAGTACATCGCGTCAAGTCATAGTAGTAATCGTCCGTGCCATCTGAAAAATTGAAATTAATGAAGTTAGTATAAAATTGACAAACCAGCACATATACCAACTTAATTCAATTTATACAGGTATAGAACTAACACAATAAATCAAGAAAAATAAATTTTTTTGATTTAAAGGGGCTTTGTCAACTGATTCTTCGACCAGTCGATCGACACCTTGAAGACTTAACATGACAGTGTTCCATGAGAACTAAAATATCACATAGTTCCAAGCACCCACTACAAGAAAATCAGTCTTTAACAACACTTAAAAGACATCGGTTTTATGACAAAACCGATGTCTTTTACTTTTTTACAACGATTTTAAGAAAAACCGATGTCTTTGAGAGGTTGATGGGAGACTACGACAACGATTTTTGGAGGATACAACAACGGTTTCAAAACTGTTGTTTATGTCCGCCTACAACAACGGTTTTTGAAGACTACGACAACAGTTTGAAAACCGTTGTCTATTTACAGTTTCAACAACGGTTTTGGAAGCTATAACAACAATTTAAAATCGATGTCTATTTGCGCTTTCAACAACGATTTTGAAAGCTATAATAACAATTTAAAACCGTTGATTGGAGACTACGACAACGGTTTTTGGAGGAAACAACAACGGTTTTAAAACCGTTGTCTATGTCCGCTATTTTGGGACTATAACAACGGTTTTTGAAGACTACGACAACGGTTTGAAAACCGTTGTCTATGTGGGACGACAACAACGGTTTTGGAAGCTACAACAACGGTTTTAAAACTGTTGTATATTTTTGTTTTTTTTCATTCCCTCTCTCCCTTTAAACTCGTTTTGTTTTTTTGACTTTCTATGATATTTAACTATTCATTTATAAATTAATAAATGAATAAAAATTCTCTTTATATAAATATAAATAAATATTTATAAATTAATAAAAATTTCATTTATGTTTATACAAATTTCATTTTCATTTATGTTTTATAAAATTATTTTAATTAAATGTTTTATAAATATTTACATTAATAAATAAATAAATAAATAATATAAGTTTATTATATTAATTCATTATGTTAATTATACGTTATACGTTAATTAATAATCATACGTTTTATTACAAATAAATAATATAAATCATTTATGTTTTACAAATTAATAAATAAATAAATAATTCATTATAAATTTTATTACATTAATTATACGTTTTACGTTAATTATATTTACATTATTTTAATTCATTGTTACTTACATTTAATTAACCCTAACACATCCGTCTCCTACCCCTTCCGCACCGTAGCCGTCCGTACCGCTCTGCTCCTTCTCCCGCCCCGCAACCTTCCGCACCGCTCTACTCCTTTTTCCGCACCGCACCGCAGCACCACTCTGCTCCTTCCGCACCGCAGCCTTCCGCACCGCAGCACCGCTCTGCTCAAAAGGTCCGACGAAGAGAAGCAGACGGCTCCGAAGATAAGCAGACTGCTTCACCACCGCCGCCTTTCCTTCCCTCATCACAACAACAAACTTCTTCCCTCATCACGCCGCCTCCTCTGCTTCCAAGCATTCGGCAGAACTGGCTTCACCACCACTTCCAGTATTTACCTTTTTTTTTTTGCTTAAGAAGTATGAGGCATTAGTTTCATATTCCATTTGATAAGGATGATTTGAACGATTTGGAGTCATCTCCTTCACTCTGGTTGCTGCAACTGTCACTTTGGTGAGCTATGTTGCTTAACTAATGACATTTTTATGAAGGCTCTTGGTTAAGTAAGTATTCTATTGCTTTCCATTTTCAGTTCCAGACTCTTGGTTAAGTTCACCACCCAATCTTTTATAATATGGATTTAATCCTGATTCACAATGCTATTTGTGGCAATACATTGTTCTGGATCAATGTGCAGATGAGCAGTCATGTGCTAAGGATCAGGGAATCAGAAACGACATAGTAGTATAATAGATCATGATGATTCTGATATATGTGCATTTGAAAGGTAAGCCCACTCTTGGATTTCCAAGCTGGCTCATGATATACAACAGAGTTAGTGAACTTGAATTTTATGCCTCTTTAGCATTTGGGGTTTTCAATGTGTTCCTTGTCTTAGCTTTATGGAAAGAGTCTTAGTTGGAAATTGGAAGAAAAAGTCGGAGCAAGATTATGGAATCTTTTCTGCTCTTAGAGAATATAATATTCATAGGAGATGCTAGTGAGTAGTGTATTCTAGTGGTGAAGATTATACTTTAAAGTTGTTGAAGGTAGAAAAATTAAGTCAAGGTTTGGACAGATATCTAGATCTAAGCTTGTTTAAATTATAACTCATTTTCATTCAATGAATTTGTAAAATGTTCTACCAAAGATCAACAAGTCTCAGTAATATTGGGTGTTAATATTTCATCTTTTTCTCTTCTCGATTTGTGAGATTTTAATATCTTCAATGTTCTAATCGTTTTTCAGGAAGGTTTTGCATTTGCCCATTGCACAACCTGCAAGGCTCCTTACCATTTGAGGGTGTGTGATCATGCCAACAGGAGATGGAGAATCTTCAAGTTTCAGTTCTTTGTTACCAGGGATGTAGTTCTAATTTTTGCAGTTGTTCAACTTGTAAGTTTTATAATCCATTTAAAAATTCAATACCTCTCTTGTCACTAATGCATATCTTGTCTGTATTTTTAACAGATAATATCTTTGTTGGCATATCTTGTCTATTTGATTGATAGTTGTGCAAAGTTTTGGTTGCGATTGACTTGGGGTTTTGATGGAGAAATAAGCTTCTACTATCTATGTGGTACAGAGCTATACTTTAAGAGTGCTTAACGGTTTTATTTGTTCATTCAACTAGAATTATGCTGATGTCTCTCTATTTTATGCCATGTCATTTGTCAGTTTACATCCCCATATCTCATTTTATATCTGCTTATCTTCTATATATTCTTTTGGAAATAATCAAGTTTTTGTATCTTGCTTCTTGTTATCCATGACTTAAAGACTGTATTATGCATCCAGCTTCTTGTTAAATCTGTCTCTTTTGCTGCCAACCAAGGTTTAGCTCCTTTTCAAGATATCTATTTTCTTTTGATCTTACTATTATACATATGTTTTTATGCAAATCTTTCAAGATATATATATGTTCTTGTTCTGCATCTGGACAATTAGCACGAGATATAGACCAATTCTCTTTAAACAAGCCAGTGGTGTTATCCATGACTTAAAAAACCATTGAAACGCCTACTAGATTCTTATTTCTATTACTTTTTTAAGGAACTGATTTTTCTAGCCTTATCAGTTAATGAGAATGTACCTAATATTATGTGTTTCCATTGCAGTGCTGTAAAAAACACAGTTATGATGATTCAGATGAGGACGAAGAGGATGATGATGAACAAGATGGCGAAGACCAGGAAGAGGACGATGGGGCTGAAGGTGATCCTTCTGAGGATGAAAACGCTGAGGGAATGTGTAATATGTTGCAAGAAGAATATTTGTGTTAGTTACTTTTGGTTATTTGTAAATATTGAGGTGATTAAATATATTGGTGCTTTTCTATTTGTGATTTGTTTGGTGAATTTATAATATTATGATAATTTTGTATTCTTGCTCGATCATAATTGACAAACAACATAAAAAAATAAGTGTTATTACAACAGTTTTAAATTCAATGACATCGGTTTGGAAGCGTTGTCGTTAAGTGATATTACATCGGTCGAAAACCGTTGTTAAAATTGATGTTAAACATATATTACATCGGTTTTACACCGTTGCAAAACCGATGTCGTTGTGATATTACATCGGTCGAAAACCGTTGTTAAAATTGATGTTAAACATATATTACATTGGTTTTACACCGTTGCAAAACCGATGTCGTTGAGTGATATTACATCGGTTTTACATCGGTTACAAACCGATGTCGTTGAGTTGTATTACATCGGTTACAAACCGATGTCTAAAATGTCAGACCTTTTACAACGCCTTCATAGACATCAGTCGATTTTCTCATAGACATCGGTTTTCCACCGATGTCTATGACTGTTTTTGTTGTAGTGACCCCATGCACCTGAGCATCATGCATGATATTTAGTTTTCTCATCATCTTCAACCATGTTGACTAAGCCTATTGAGTTGTTTCTTAAGTATAAATTGTTCAAACAACTTCTCAATTATGAGTATGGTTGACGAATATCAACATTAACCAAGTCTAATCTATACTTGGTTATCTCTAATCAAGAGTTGTCACTGTGCCAGAGCACTTGACATTCCACTTGATTGGGCTAATTGGGCACAGAAGTCCAATTCATTCTTATGAAATAACCCAATTAAATTTGATCAATACATAAATAAAACTGATTCATTTATATATAATGATCATGGTTTAGTGGTTAGACTGTGGAAATCATCGGTTCAATTCCCACATCCAGCCTCTTTTTTTTTATGAATTGGGTTGATCCATCAACCCAATTAATCAGCCAAAATTAGCAGCCCATAAAAAAATTGGGCTGATCCATTAACCCAATTAATCAGCCAAAATTGGCAGCCCATTTTGCTGCTGGATTTGACTGTATTTTTTTTAAAAAAAATCTTTTTTTCTCTCATGCCCTAAAAGCACGCTGCCCCATTTTTTCGCCGATCACCTCTCTTCATTCATCTTTTTTTAGTTCCGCCCTAAACCTTACTCCTGCCACCGGTACCTATCTAGCCGACGTGGCCTTGTCGGCGCCAACCTCGTCGGTGCCCGGGACCAGCGCCTGCCTTGCTGCCTGAAGACGAAGCCAACGCTTATGAGCATTGCTTCCCCCTGACGTCAACTGTCGGCTCCACGCCAGCCTCGCCAGAATCAAGGGAATAAGTCACTGGCCGTGGACAACACCTGTGTGTTGCCGCGAGCACACGTCTACGACCAAGAACAGAGACGGGCAAGGCATTTCTTGTGCGATTTTTTTTAACATGAAAGAATAACTCGGGAACGAAACAAACAGGTAACACAGAAATTTAATCTACTTGCTCTGATACCAATGTAGAAATTCTGAAATTTTTTACCTGTTCTTGAGAGTTTACCCGGTTGAATCGCTTGTGTCTGAGGAATGATCACGGACGGAATGCTCGCAAGGATACCATAAACCAAATCCTCCGATCTGGTGTTCTTCCTCTTCTCCGGCGCATCACCTCTGGAACGAATCCACAACGCTGCCTTTGATCTTGGACGCACACACCACCAAGGTATGAACTCTCGCACATCTCACGCACCGCTTGAATGCAGATTGCTCACTCTCTTCTCTGGGACACACCGTGATTGCAGGGCTTTCGTCTCCCTTTAATAGGAAGAGGAAGCGACCTCCACGGAGTGCACAACGTGCACTTCGTGGAGAGTAGCGTGGTGGTGGTGGGTGGTTACGGAAATCACCAGCATTCGTGCACCTTAGGTCTGCTCTCTCTGGCTAGTGCACCACCATCTCCATCTTCCTCTTTTCCTTATCTTTGTCGTGTCCTTACTATTCTCTTGCTAGTCTCACGTGGTCCGTGTCTCACCAAGTGACTTCGAGGCGACTTAGAGAGAGATCACAACGCGAGGGAGGTGGAGCAGGAGACCTAAACCAGGGGAATGCCCGTTCAAGAATTTAGGCCAAAAGGGACCTCAAGCGCGAGGAGGGCACGGAGGTCCGGGGAGAAGCAAAAGGCGAGGTCAGCCTCGAGGCAAGTGAGCTCCCACTTGGAGAGTTTGGAGAGTCCCGGGCGAAGTGGGACAGATGTGGCGAGAAGGTGGGAGGGGGCATTCTCGGTGAGGGGGTGGAGACGTGGAGTGAGAAGACACTGTGGGTCGTGGCGGAAGCCGTGTGGCCAATGGCAGCAAAAGTCGGCAACGCGGGCGCGACCAAGGGCGCACATTCGATGGTCAACATCCACCATGACACGGTGAGGCATGATTTATCACTAGATAGGATTTCTTTTCTTCAGCAATGCTTTTGAGGGTAGTTGGTTGTCGGCCTATACTATCACTTTTTATTGGTGCAAGGGCACTAGTCTATCTTTAGGATTTTAACGTTTAACAATATATTTTGGTTTAGTCAGTTTGATCAAAGATTGAACCAAATATGACATAATATTTGAATATGAGTGAACTCTGGTTAGGTCAAAATTGAGCAGATGACTAGCAAGAAGTCCTAGTCAGTTGGATCGGAGAAAAATAAGTCCTAATTGAAGGCTAGGTAGGAGAAGTTCTAAATGGAGGTTAGGTAGAAAGTCTTAGTGAATGAAGCTAGACATGAAATCCTGATGAGTGAAGCTAGGCAAGAAGTGCCGATCTATGAGATTGGGCAGATGGAAAGTCTACTAAGTAACTAGTCCTAATTAGAGGTTAGACAAGAAAAAGTTCAAGCAAGTCAAGGATGATCAGATATTTGACAAGTGGGAAATCTATCGAATGACTAGTCATAACTGAAAGTTAGACAATGGTAAGCCTAATATGTTAGACTTACAGGGTAAGATTTAGGTAAGCCTAGTAAATCAGACAGACTACAGTTAGACTTAGATTGCTTGTTTGTGTGTATGCTAATCTTACAGAAACTAAGAGTTGGAAGCAAGACTGAGAAAGCATAAGAGAAGTAAACAGAAGCAGTTAACCCGATCCTGAAGTCAACTCAGGTCAACCTAGTTGAACTCACTTCAGGTGCTTGAATGGTCCAGGCACCCGGATCATAAAGAATAGACCTCGATAAAGATCGACAAAATTAAATCGGATTGGATCTATCTGAAGCGCCCAGAAGCGTCTTTATAAGGCCATCAACGCGCACCATCAAGGACAATCCTAATACTCCAAATCTCTAATCCTACGGTGCTGCTGAACGTGAACGACGTCTTGCTGGTGCGACCAGAGAAGCTCCAGGAAGGGTGCGGTACACTTAAGACTTCTAGATCGGCTAACTTGAGAGTTTGTTTGTTTTAGTCTTATGATGTTGTAAATTACATTTATCATTATATATTCGATTGTAAGACAGATTTCTCTATCTTCGAAAAAGTTCTGGAAAGGAGATTACTAGTGAACATGCGCCTCCCGTTCATAGGTCTTAAACATACTAACCCTGGGGGATTAGAAATCAAGTAAAATCGAACAGGTCTGTTCTCTATTGGACTAATTGCCATAACAACAAGAAGGCAAAGATGGAATGAGAGAAAACTATAAATTTTAAAGTTCGTTTTAAATTGCATTACATGTTTTAAATGCAAAGAGAGAAAATACTATAAAAACTAGTGTTCTACTCATAAGATTCGGATGACACCACTCGCGGCATAAAAGTAACTGATGCCAGGAGTCTAGAAAAATAAAGAGCACATTACGTGGTTCAAGTGTCAGAAACACTAATACTACAAAAATTAGTACATGGAGAAAAAGACGAAGAACGAGTCAAAATCAGAATTAGGAGTTACGATTTTGATAAGTACATTAATTTACAAAAATGCCCCTAGAATTTTATATGATAGATTTACTTTTATTAAAAATTTAAATAATTTTAAAAATTTAAAATTAAAATTTAATTTAATTTATGAAAAAATAACTAATTTGATAAATTCAAATAATTTAGATAATTCAATCTTAATCAATTTGACCATTCAAATTTAAAAATAATTAATTTGATAAATTCAAATAATTTATATAATTCAAACTTAATAAATTTGACCAATTAAAATTTAAATAAATTAGAAAGTTTAAAATTAAATTTAATTAATAATAATAATTTAAAAAATTTAAACCTAGATTTTACCAATAATGAATATTCACCTAACTTGAATAATTCAATTAATAAATCCAAATTAAAATATAATTTAACTAATTCAAAATTAAAAAATTTAGAGCTACAAACATTTATTTTTAATTTAATTTAATTTAATTTTTTTTCATCTTTCACTTTTTTATCAAGGGAATTCTACTCTATATATAAATTTATCATAATATCATTTATGTATAATCAATTATCATTTATTAGCATATATTCCCAAATACGAAGACTTTAATTATCCATGATTAATATATCAAAAAGATATTGGAATTATCTGATTAAACTCCATGTTTAAATATGTTAGCACAATCAAGAACACTTAGGACTTATCACATTCGTGCTCAGGTTTTAAAGAGGTTGTATTCAGACATTTTATTCAGAAATATTAGTTTGATTAAATATATTCTTACTTTATAATTCTAACTAGTGAGAAACAAACTAATCTAAAAGACCTTCAAGTAGGGATTGAAAGTTTAAATTAGTATAAGATCTTGTGAAAGATTTAATCTTATTATTGCCTCTCGAACTAAAAAAATAAAACTAAAAAATAAAGGAAAATTTCAAAAAAAAAAGATTTTACAAACTATAATTATAATATTAATAGTAGTGAAAAATAATATTTTAAAATTAAAAGCTCTATAATTTAATATTCTAAAATCTATGGCGTTAAGCACTTGATATTTTTTATTTACAATATGCAATTTGATTTTTATTATATTTAAATAGTTTTTTATGACATTAGTAACTATTTTAATAGTAACTTTTTGGATTAATTCAATCAAACTATTATATTTGATTTTAGAGATGCAATTTTAAAATAATTTTTTTCAATCCTACAACACTGTAGATCAAATAAGATCTTGATCGATAATTCACTCTATGAAACCCATGTTCACCCTCAATTGATTGAGTTTTGTCCTAAATTAGATGTCCTAAATTATAAAAAAATATTTTCATAATTAATTAAATATTCATGAGTCGATATTTAACATATTATGGATTAATTTCTTCAGTATTTTCGTCCATCAAAAATTGAATATTTAGATTAATAAATATTTTTCTATCCTAAATTAGATTATCAAAATTATTCGTTATAATTATTTTAATAATTATCTCACAATTACGTCCGTAGGGCCCCGATGGCGTAAGCCCATAATACAAGCGATTCGGTAGCGATGTCTCGACCGTTCGGTCGAACGAACCGAACCGCTCTTCTTTTGAACGAACCGAACCGCGTCTTCTTAAGTGTTGCTTCAATAAATTAGGCTTATTCTACTCGGAAACCCTCGCCTCAGCCGCTTGCGACGCCCCCGCCGCCGCGCTTCGCTCCGCGAATCCTTTACGAGATCGTAGCTATTTCGTCTCATGGAGAAGCTTCGGATCCACTGGAACAGCTCTGTGGAATGGAAGCCTTCCTCTGTGGTGGCACTTGCCACCAGTGCCGACGGCTTGCGAGTGGCGGCAGCGCGGGAGGATGGTTCTATCGAGATATGGCTCGTTTCCCCTGGCTCCGTCGGATGGCATTGCCAGCTTGTATGGATCATGTTCTGCTGAATTAGTTGTTTATATTTTAGGGATTCCCTTTGTGTTTTTTCCCTTCAACTTTTGCTGAATAGATTTTCTTATCTATTTTAAAGACGGTCCAAGGAGTTCCTTCCTCGAGAGTTTCGTCATTGGTCTGGTGCTGTTCGAGTTTGAAGAGCGAAGGCGCTGGACGTTTGCTATCTTCGAACATAGATGGGACGATATCAGAATGGGATCTGTACTCGCTAAATCAAAAGGTTCGGCTTTGACCTTTATGATTGCCTTTTTTTTAGTAGATGAAAGACCATTTTGGTCATTGTTGGCTGGAATGGAATTCAGTGCATTTGTTTTGTGCTGAAAGTTGCAATTTATCTGATACTTATTCTGAATTAACTAATTTTAACAACATGAGAATTAACGTAATTATGTTTTAAGAGGAGGTGCGAAATTTTACTTTTACACTATTGAATTGATTAGCGCACTATGGAGCTAAATCTCAACATAAGACTAGCCTTAAAAAGGTTCTTTTTTACTCTTCCATTAGATTTTTTAAAGGGAAATTCATTTTGGCCATTTCTAGCTGGATCGAATTCAACACTTTGCATTTTGCTGATAGTTGCAATTACTGAATTAACTAATGTTAATGATGTAGGACTTGATGTAATTGAGTTTAAGAGGAAGTGCAAAATTTATTATTATACTATGGTGTAAGTTATTGCTAAATTCAGTAGGCCCTAACCATTTTCTCTCTGTTTTAGTTTATCATGGTACCTCTAGGGAGTATGAAGCCTTTAATCTTGATTTGTATGTTCTTCTAGGTCATTCTAGATTCCATCGGAGTGTCAATTTGGCAGATATCAGCTGAACCATCTGTTGATTTTATGCATCCAGAGGAGACTGATTCCAAGCTTGTAGCAAATGGTTACACCAGTCATGATGCCCCAAGTGATTGTGAATCTTGCCTTAATGATGGTGACGATGAATTTGATGAACTTGATCATCCAACTACTAAAACTGATGGTCAACGATTGGTTCTTGCTTGTGATGATGGGTGTATTCGTATGTATAAGATCTCTGATAAAGATGGGTTTATTTACAGCAGAAGTTTCCCCCGAGTTAGTGGTCAGACTGTTAACCTTTGTTAGTTCTTATTACCTCTCTTTGTTACAGTTTTACTAACTTTAGTTGCTATGGTTACAGGGCGCATTTTAAGTGTTACATGGAGCCATGATGCAAAGTTTGTATTTTCTGGGAGTAGTGATGGGTAATTTCTTTTATATATTTGTCAATATATCTTTTATAGATTGCCTTCCATGGTGTTCTATAGTGGGAATACTTGTCACTTGTGATGTCTCATCACCTGCCACTTTTACTAATTAATGGCCATCATTGGCAATATGCAGGTTAATAAGATGTTGGGATGCTGCATCTTTCCATGAAAAATATCGCATTACTGCTGGGCTTGGAGGCTTGGGCAGTGGCCCTGAACTTTGCATATGGTCATTGCTCTTCTTAAGGTACTTTCAACAAGATTTTTAATTGTTATTGGAAGGAACTCTTCATTCTCTACTAGTTCTTGTCCACTAACTGTTGTTTTTAAAGGTCTGGCACCCTTGTCAGTGGAGATAGTACTGGGAGTGTTCAGTTCTGGGATGGTAACTATGGGACTCTTATGCAAGCTCATACATACCATAAGGGTGATGTGAATGCTTTGGCCACTATTCCTAGTCAAAACCGTGTGTTTTCTGCTGGTTCAGATGGACAGGTACTGACTTAAGAAGAAGAAAATAAATTTAACTTATAATAGAATGTTAGAATTAAAATAATATTTGCTCATAACAAAAATGTTAGAATTTTAAATGACACTTGATGACTTAATGGACCATCTCTCTACAAGAACGTCTCTCCACAAGTTCTTGCCATCTTGTTTAGTTATGTTTGGTTTATCATTTTGAATATCCAACCAACTTAAGCACTGAACACAATCAACAAATTAAGTTTGAAAATTTTTCATCCTTTAAGAAGCTGTAGTTATAAAGCACCGCGCAAGTAGATAGTTAGGAGCAACTCTCATTGAACTTATTTTTTTTTAACCCGATTCTTCCCTGGGACACTGCATTGGAGGGAGCCTCGTGCACCCAACTGTCTTTATAAATGTTTTTTTGTTGCCTTTTCATGAATCCATCTCACACTAGTAAGTGCCTTTTTCTGCCTAATTATTTTACCATGATAACATGCTAATTTCCTTTCCAGTGAGTTTTTGTGACAATTATTGTGTATCCGCCGTGTTCAAAATAGGACCTCTAGCCCAATGATTAATGTTAGAGATTCATAATATTATTCTCCATCAATCTTTATACTAGTCATAGAAGAATGATTAAAACTCATTCCCATGAGGCATGGTGTGGTGGTAAAAAGGCAAGACTCATTCCCATGCAATCAGGGTTCAAATCTCACGTTGGGCATTTCTAAACGTGTGCGGAGTTTGAACCACGAATGACACTGGTGTGCAAAAAAAAAGGATTAAAACAAGGATTTAGGATTTCAAGAGTAATTTGAGGTTATATTACTGATTACTTAATATAGATGCAGTAATATAGTTTTGATTCTTCTGTGCATGAGTGCCAATATGCATTGACTTGGTGAGTTTGGAATTTGTAACTGATGAAGCACTAAAAGGTTTATCTCAATTATTTGTAATTTATATGAAGTGTTGTCAAATAATTTAATCTGGTTCTCAATGTTACTTCTTGTTTTGATGTAAATGCCACACTTGTGCCATGCCCAGGGATTGAAATTTTGAGCCGTATTGTGCAATACGGGTAAAATTTTTCGTTTCACCGATGGACCGGTACCGGCACAACACTGGCACTGCGGTTTTGGCCGGGAAATGCCTCCGGAGGCATCGCCCGGGCGTGGTGATGCTTTCGGAGGCATCACGCAGCCTCGCCGATGCCTCTGGTGGCATTGTGCAGGCCGACGATGCCTGTGGAGGCATTGCGGGCCTCGGCGACGCCTTCGGTGGCGTCGCGCGACACGACAACGCCACTGAAGGCGCCGGTGGGGATCAGCGATGCCACCAGAGGTGCCGCGCGGGCTCGGCGATGCCTCTGCGCGTGGGCATCGCATGATCTGTCTCGATTTTTTGGTTTTTTTTTGAATTTTTAACTTTAGGATTTAATTAAATTTTAATAATCAATTCCTAGTTATATAGTTCAGGATAATTTAAATATATTTTAATAAAATCCATAAAATTAGCTTATTATTTTTTATTTTTAAATATTTAGATTAAATTTTTTATTTTAGTTAATATATTTTATATTTTAAAAATACTGAAACTATACCGACACGGTACAATACGGTACCAAAATTGTATCGTTCTTGTCTGAGACCGAAACTTCAGCACGGTTCGATATTTTAAACCTTGGCCATGCTAGTGCATTAGCTTGTGGCAGGTAGTTCTTTTAGGTTGCTTATGTTAGCTAGAACAGATTCTTTCTTAGTCCGGCCAATCATGTGTGTATTTAATGAATGAAGTCACATCTGTATATCATTTTGATTCAGGAGGGGGAAGCCAGACCTACATTGTGTCAGCATATGAAGCCTTTGAAATTTGTTGGGGGAAGTGGTAAGAGAGGACTGGATGACATGCTATTGTTCTTTGATAGATCTTTTGCTATTTTTTCATTGATGACTAGATAGCTGTGGGGGCATGCAAAAAGAGATTGTATTTTTGAATGTTTAGTGCTAGCCATGCTCTCAAGCTATTGAGGTGTTATTAAGGGTGTTAGGCTTACGTCTTGTTTCTTGAAGTGTGTTGGTCCCTGCTGTTCGTCATAGAAACAAAATTAGCCTAATCCATTAGTTGCAATATAGAATCAAAACATTCCACGACCTCCATTTTAGTGATTTTTATTTGTGCTCTTGATAACCCCTAATGTAGCATCATTTAGGGGTTGTCTTTTAAGACTTCATTCTCTTTCTTTCTTAAATCTACAAAAAACAATATTATTCAGAGGTAGTTGCAATTTTAGGGATTCACAATTAAGTGGGCAATACCTTTTTCTTTATTTTTAATGATTAACTTAGTACCATGATTGTCAAAATTGATATCCATATTAGATATTCTAGAAATTTATATATAAAATGGAAAATTCAAACAAAATTTTAAAAATAGTTGGTAGTTATTATGATTTATTGTAGCATAATCCAACATTATAATTGTTAATAATATAAATATATAAATTGGTTCTTTTCCTAACCGCTCGAGCTTTTGAATAACCAATCAACCTTACATTAACATGATATCAAAGTAGGAGGTAGTAGGAGATTAGAGGTTTGAATTCCACCCATGTAAAAAAAAAATCATCAATTCATATGTTGGTTATGGGTCAGTCAAGTCAAGTACCTTACTCGCATACGAAAGGTTAGGTATACAAATATATAAATTTACCCCTTTTGTAACATTTTGAACTTCTAAGATAAGTTGCTATACAATCAACTTTAACCATGATTATTTATTAGAATCTACAATAAATATCAAATTATTTTAAAAGGTAGATAAACTTCTTATTGCTGTTATTTATCAACCATTGTCAAAGAACATAGTAAACAAATCTAATGCAAACAAAGAAAAGGTTTCGATTTAAATATCAATAAAAATTTGATAATTATTGTAGTTATAGTTTGTATTGTAATTGATTTTTGATAATTATCCTATTTTCATTAGCAAACATTTGATATCTTTTAAGTTGGTACAAGTTTATTGAGTTTAATGGTGTTAATTTCTTTAAACTTTACGTTATTTTATTCCTAAATTTGTTGGTATTGAGTCTATAAAATGTTAGTGATTTTATATAATGTTCAATTTTCAATTAAGAAAGAAATTCCCTTTTGAATTTTGGTGTGAGATTTTCTTCCCTGTGTGCGATAATTATCCCTTTGTAAAATCTATTCCAATTATTTGTGTGACCAATAGATGGTGCAAACATGTATGTAGATAATCAATAGATGCTATAGTTAGGCGGTGCGAAACTATTATAGATGTGCATATCAAATAAGGAAGATGAAAACCAAAGAAGACTTGCTTAGCAATAATAAAACAAGATAAAATTTATTTAAATATAAATGATAATATAGTAGGGGATAGAATTCAATGATGTAAAAGAATTCATGTAGCCGACCTCACCTAGTGGGATAAGACTTGATTGTTATTTTATTTGTGCGATTTGAGAGTCTAATTTGGGTCACATCAATTTTGCATCAAAGCATTCTTGTGTTATGTTTTGGTATCACAACGATTCCATGCTACATCAATTTGGTATGCTACATCAGAGTGACTCTATGCTACATCAATATTATTATAAATAGTTTGTTTATACTATAAATAGGATGATATGTAGCATATTACATATTATGATATGTGTATTAGTATTGCTCTTATTATTTAATTTTTATCATGCACCAATAGGATCATTAAATTATTATTTATACACTATTGATAATAAGATCGTTGAATAATAATAATATAATATTGTTAATAGTTCTTTGGACATTAATTTTAAGATAATTTCATCTAAATGAATAACTTAACAAGAATAAATTATTAAGATTAATAATGTCAATAATAATTTAATATTATGATAATAATTTTGAAAATAGTTTCTTACAAAGCAGGGTAAGACTGCGTACACCCTTCTCCGGGACTCCTTATTAACGGGAGCTTCGTGCACCGACTACTCTTATTATTTGATAACAACTAATAAATGCCATATTATCATTTCTTATATTAAATAATTAATAATTCAGTTTATTATTATTAATATCAACAATCTTCTATGACCTATATTAATGAATTGTATTGATTAGGATTAGGTAATGCCTACTGTTATCTAATATTGCCAACAATGGTAAGTTACATTTACGCTATCTTAGCCCCAGGCTTCCTACCATATTAGATATTATCCAATCCCTAATATATATTATATGATAAACTTACCTATCAAAGAACCTAATGTAAGAATATTACAGTAATACCAGTTAAATTTCTATGGCCATATACTTTATTACTCAAACTCTCCTTCATGAATCATCTATTTCATCTTCAATTCCTTTTGAAGTTGGGAAACAGCAAAAGCAGGATCATTTCTTTCTCTCCTTGATGCTTTCTTTTCTTGCAAGTTGTCTTTCCTTCGTCCTCTTGGAGACGAATCTCTAACATTGGAAAGAGCCTTCGATTAAGTTGTTTCTCTCTGGCAATCCTATGCGGGCACAAACTAAATGGTTGACTAGTATTGAAACCCATTTCTCTGATTCAGGTTTTCCTTGCAGTGAGAGTTGTTCAGTTAAAATGAGGCTGGTAATTGATTGGTTGATTTCTCCCTCAATTCGTGATTTAAATGAATCAACTGATTTCCCACTCGATTCATTTAATTTCAGCAAGATGTTTGTGAGATCGGATTCTCTTTTTAACTTTTTGTTGATACTCAAACACATGTCGAAGAGACATTGACAAGAATCGGATTGGACCTTGCCGATCCTAATCCTACTTGGCTGATCTATCGAGATCTGCTGAGATTAACAACCTTGTTCTTGGTTCAAACAATTTCTCTATTGCCCATGCTAATAGCACTCCGTCTATAATTACGGGTTGGTTATCTTACATTGTATAGAGCAATGTGTATTCATGGTACCTGGAATACTTCGTTATTGGAAAACTATATGTATCAATTTTTGTTACTTCATTGATTTGTACTCCTTTTCTAATGGTTGTCCAGGTTATTCTTTATAAGCTCACTGAAGAGATGAGCATATCAGAAGAAAAGGAGATTCGTCAAGAAAAACTGTTTAAATGGATCTATGTTGGATATATAAGAGCTCACACTCATGATGTAAGGGCCTTGGCAATGGCAGTACCGATTAGCAGAGAAGGTTTGCTAATACAACTTAAACAGTGGATCCTAATCTTCTCTTATATTGTGCTCCAAACTTGCCATATATCTTTTTCTTAGATGATTTTTGTTATCTCTATGATAGATATATCATCTGAGGAAAAGATAGTCAAGGCACGTCGCCAAGAGAAACCCGTCGAATTTAGTTATCACAAATGGGCACATTTAGGAGTTCCAATGCTCATATCTGGAGGTGATGATGCTAAGTTAATTGCCTACTCTGCCAGAGAGTTTACTCAATTCTCACCTCATGATATATGCCCAGCACCTCAACGACCATTAATAAAACTCGTGAATGATACAGTTTCCGATGGGGATTCAATGATGCTTGTTCAATCCTCTGGCTGGATAGATGTTTTACAGGTCAAGTTAATTGGTAAGAAGGTAGTGACACAGCTTCTTGCTCGAGTGAAAAGCAAGGGATCCAGTAAAATCATCTGCAGTGCAATATCTAGTTCTGGAATGCTCTTTGCATATTCTGACCAGAAAAAGCCCTGCCTTTTTGAACTCAAGAAGGCAGAAGTTGGGAAAAGCAAGTGGATCATCAACAAAATACAGTTGCCTAAGAGACTGCCATATGCACACTCTATGATTTTCAGTGCTGACTCCTCATACCTAATGCTAGCTGGGCATGATAGAAAAATATATGTATGTTTCTTCTATCAATTGGAATCATGTTGTGCTCTCTATGCATGAATTCAATTGGCATTTTCTGCTAAGCTTTTCCTTATTTTACTTATGGATTACAGATGATATTATTAGTTTGATCTTTTCTTGGGTTGACAGGTGGTTGATATAAAAGGCTTGGAGCTAGTAGACACATTTGTTCCACAGAGGAAGTTGGATAGCACGAATTTACAACTGGATGAACCTCCTATGACTAGAATGTGTATTGGTGCAGATGGGCAGTGGTTGGCCTCCATCAATTGTTTTGGTGACATCTATATTTTTAACTTGGAGACAAACAGGTAATTTTATGTTAGTTGAACTTTCAGCTTCTATTTGATAATTTTGCTAGATGTTTAGTGTTGAAAAATTCTTCTAAATCTTTTCTGCTAAGCAAAATCTTATTTTCAACCTGGAAACATTTTGTCTTGAGGATATGTAAATGTTGTGAGGCGCCTTTTGTTATTGGCATTGATATCTTGCATGCCTCTTTCAGCTTGCCACTATGTTAGTTCAATAACATGTATCTTGGGCGACCGCCGCCCACTTTTCTTGTTCTGACTATCAAATTTCAATTTTGTTTGGCAGACAACATTGGTTCATTTCTAGGATGAATGATGCTTCCATCACTGCTGCGGGGTTTCCTCCGAAAAACAGTAATGTATTTGTTGTCACAACATCTAGCAACGAAGTCTTCATCTTCGATCTAGAAGCAAAACAGTTAGGCGAATGGTCAAAACAGAACACAAACCGCCTTCCTCGAAGATTTCAAGAATTTCCAGGAGAAATAATTGGTCTTTCCTTTCTGCCTTCATCTTTGTCAGTCATCATATATAGCTCAAGGTATGCCCCTTTTCCATTCTTAAATAATCTGGCTTTTGTGGTAGTACATAAATGCAATATATATATTTTTTCTTATTTTCTAAACCAAATAGCAAATCCATGACATTTTTGTATGATGAACTCCATATTATAATTATTGTACACTTTGTGGGTTACATCGATGCGATCTCTTTCTTTTTCAGGGCGATGTGCTTGATTGACTTTGGAATGCCGATCGTTCAAGAAGAGAAAGTCCAGATTGGTTCAGATCCTTCATTAGACAAAAATGAAAGTAACAAAACTAACGGGGCAAAGAGGAAGAGAAAATTTCATGAACAGAAGTCTTCCAATAATAAGAACTTTGATTTTTTTGTATTTAAAGACCCCGCCTTATTCGTCGGACATTTATCGGATAATTCTCTCCTACTAATGGGCAAGCAATGGCTGGATGTTGCCAGGAACTTCGAAGCACCCGTACATAGACACATATTTGGAACATAAACAGATTGAGCTACTGATTTCGCAAACAAAGTGCAACCTCCCTTGCCCGATAGATGCTATTTCTTGATCCACGTCAAGGTTTTTGTACTACTGTATTATGTAAAGTATCAATCTGCATTACTAGGTGCTCTTATGTTTACTGCTAATGTTTTTTTTTTCCTTTTTCTTCAAGAGGTCATTACTGATTATTTATGTAATGTTGCTAACTAGTGATATATCTCTTCAGAATATATTGTGAAATGTCTTAATTGTTGTAGGGATTGAAAGAACTGCCAATCTGCTACAGCCATTTCAGAAATTATATATCTCATAAATGGTATGTGTAGTAGTTAAAATCTACCACCATTGTCCCATTATAGCATTTAGAGGTGTAAATTGAAGTGGGTTGCTAGACTATGTTTTGGCTTAATTAGGGATGATAATTTTCTATGAATTATTTGAATTCAATGGAGGATTCCATATTGGCTCTGAATATAAAAGGATATAGAGAGATTTTTTAAATTCAATTAAATAAATGAGTATGAGAATTTTTAAATTTAGATAGGAAGATGGATATGATAGAATTTTATTATATTCAATTTGAATATTTAATTAAATTATTTATTTTTCTTCTTTGATTTTTCAGATTTCAACCACGCTTTTATATTTCTTACATCTATAAAAAAAGATGTCTTTATATATAAAAGACAGATTCTTCTATGAAAATTTACACGAAAGATTTCACTTGCATGATCAGTTCGTGCCATGTCAAATCATTTTCTTAATATCTCTCTATCTAAATGGGGAAAAGCTATAAGATAGCAATCAAACCTACCATTTGATATTACACTTAGATAAAAGTATAGATGCTAATAGGATATTTGAGTAGAGTATGGATATTCAATCCCAATGAATATGAGAATGAAGATGAAATTGAATATCCTATGAAGAGAGATAACTATAATAAATGTGGACGAAGATGAGGATGGAGGATATTGAATCCGATCCATTATCATCTCTAGGCCCAACTTAGTTGACGGTTTGAGCTTGAGCTTGAGCTATATGGCTCATCCCTTGGGTTGGGTTAAGCATGAGTCTTATACTAGAGTGGACACACAAATTTGAATGATAGATATTTTTAATGTCTATAATTCTATAAAAAAATTAAAATATTTTTGTTTTAAATGAAAATATCTAATTTTGAGGTATTTTAGTATTTGTTTTTTAAAATTAAGCTTTTCTTATAAAATTTTCTAATTTCATTCCTTATCATCATTTTTTATTGTCTAAGCAATCTGTTTTTTTTTAAATTTATTATTTTTAATTATTTTAGGCTCGATATGTCTAGATCAGGTTGGACAGAGTATGGCAAACCTTATGATAACATCTTAGGCTATGGCCAATATTGTATCCAATCGAATATGCACATTATGATCCCAAGTGTTAGGCGATGGCTCATGAAACAATATTGTATCCAACTGAGAAATGACATGCGTGGCCTCTGGGGACCGTTTCGACGGTAGTATGAATTGTTTATCCACTATAGTTTTCGACGGAACAGAATTGCATGACCGAGTAGGCAAGAGTTTAAATCTCGATGAATGCACTTGCTTTTGGGCATAATTAAATGCTCTCCTTTGTCATGGTCAACTGTAATTTTTCGATTTACTTCTTTACAAATGGTCGTGTAATTTACTGATCGTGTATCATGGACTATTGGGGTGAAAAATTTTATTTTATTTTATTTTTGTTGAAGAAGAGAAATGACATGCACGTGAGGTTTTGATAGGCTCGGCAACACCTCGCAATTTCAATTTCAATACCTCAATCCGTAGTGATCGACGATGGCTCGACAAACGTTTCATCTGGGATTCTTTTTACAAATCTACCACCGAAGGACACATTGAACTTGAAGAGATTAGGGAGACGGTAAGCCGAAGATCAGGGATCTCGCAAGACAACCAATTGCGGTCAAGCAGAAGCGCATAGATGCTGGTGAGATTGTTGAAATCCTGTGGTATTAAATCATGGAATAAATTAGCCCCCAAATTAAGGCGGACGAGCTGACGAAGAGCGAAGAAGGAAGGAGGGATCTCGTCGGAGAAGCGGTTGTTTTGGACATGAAGCAAGTAGAGTCTGGTGAGGGCGATGAAGTCCTACAGGAGAGTTTCGAAGAGAAGGTTGTAACGAAGGTTGAGGGCTGTGAGAGCGGTGAGATTACCGACTGTGGCGGGCGGGATTTGATCGACGAGGTCGGCGTCGAGGAGGCGGAGCTCGGTGATGCGGCTATCAGAGCAGGTGACCCCTCCCAGGAACACGACGAGGGGTCGGAAGTGTTCCACCGAAGGCCAAGGCCTACACGCATTTAAAAACTTTTCTTTTCCAAACACGTTTCAAAATCAGAGTCACAAAAAAAAAATAAAAATCAAACATAGATGGTTATTTGATTCATAATCAAATGACTACTACTTCAAAATCTACGATCCCTTAAATCATTTTTGGATATGCAATCGATTAAAGTTCTCCTTTCGAAAAACACTTGTTTTTCAGAGGCAAAGAAAACCTCCTATAAAAATAAAGGTAACAATACTATTATTCCTCTAATGAAATGAAGTGCAATATAAAAAAGTTATTGACAAAAATAAAGTATAGAACTTCATGTTGGTTGTTGGAGAGATTCATCATATCAACGTTAGCACTTGAAAAGAATAGAGAATGAAAGGATTGGTTTGTAGAGAATTGATTGTTGAGTCTCGGAACTCAAGCTTCTTTTATAGCCTTCTATTAGTCGACTGAACCATATTCAATCGATTGATCCGGATCCGATTGTTTCAAATCAGTACTTGATTTTTGGATTTTCTGATTGACTGATCCTCTAGATCGGTCGACTGAACCCAATCTTTCCTTGCTTGCTTGATTCGATCAACTGATGACCTTATCGGTTGATTAGCTAATCCCTCAAGGTTTCCTTTGCTGTTCAGATCTTATCGCATCTTATCTTTGGTTTCCTTTTAGGCTCGGTCGACTGATCCTTTATAGGTCGATCGATCCTGGTATTTCCTTCCAGAGCCAGCATCCGATCTTGCTCGACCTTATCCATAACAATCGGTCGATCAATCCTCCTTGTCTAGTCGATCGAACCATTCGGTCGATTATTTTTCTGCAAGACAAAGTTAGTACATAACAATAAAGATAGTCTTGTAAAATAGAGTTAGAAACAATTATATTTATGCATGCTCTATTTTGACAGTAAGACTGTTGTGATATTGACTTAGAAATATGAGTTGACTTCTTAGTTGGATCATCGCCTAAGTGTTTTGTTTCAAAATAGGGCACGTCCTCACTACCTTCCAATCTGAAAGGCCTCTCAAGGACTTATTTGTCAAACATCTGCTCCAACTGACATGTTTGGACTTTCTTTATTTAGTACCGATCTATCTATTAGGATTTTCCTTACTTGATGTCCAGTCCAGCTGACCCATCAAGTGTGTTCTACTAGATCAACTCATCTGGTCTTTCTCTGTTCGGTGTTTGGTCCTCCTGATCCACTAAGACTTTACTGTTAGTGTCTAACCCACTAGGACTTTGCTGCCTAGTGTTCGATCTTCTTGACTCACTAGGTCTTTTTCTGTCAAGTGTCATGCACACTCAACGTGCATATCAGATGTATAACATCTAAGTTTAAACCCTTTATCATGCATCAAAATATGAGTTTGATTATCGGTGCTGTCTATACCAATAATCTCCCATTTTTTATATTTGACAACCTAGTTTCAAGTTAGAGAACAAAATACCTTCTCTAATAAAACCATAAAGTTTAAAAAGCTTTAAACTTTAAATCATAAACTTAAACTTAGATCATAGCATTTAAGTTAAACTTAGACCAAGACTTAAATCAAAAATATTTAACAAACTTAATTTAAGTAGCAAGTAATAAACTTAGCTTTAAGTTGAAAATCTAATTTAAACTTAAGTTTAACTTAACTTTAAATCTAAATTCAATTTCACTTAACTCAAACTTTAAACCCAAGTGTCCTCCTTTGACACCCATCAAGCCATCAAACTAGTTCAGAATTCCAATGCAAACTTGCATGATACATATTTCAAACCCTAATTATTCCATACCCCTCCCTCATGTCTATTTATGAATGGAGGTGTCTCTAATTCGTCTTTGAACCACAATTTATACACTCTTAGAACCTCTAGGTCTTCTTATTGCTCTGAATACTTTATAACAATCCACCATCCCTTCTCCTCGCATTGTCTACCTGTTATCTTTTCAATTAGCAGGAAAAAGAAGAGCTCCCAACTGATGGAGAGCGGCAGTAAGCTGAAGCAGTGCTTGGCTCGCATGTTTCACTTTACCTGCAAGCCCTCCAACTCTGCCTCCGCCTCCGCCTCTGCCTCCGCCATCGACCCGGTCTTCATGAAAGAAGGGCAAGAGGCGTAACGTCTACAGGAGGGAGGAGGGGTGGGTAAGGGAGACGGGCTGGTGCTACGAGGCCGACTACAGAGAGGGAGAGGACGTGCTTCCTCTAGACTTAATTCTATTTTGAGTGTGAGTATGAATTGTCTCAAACGTTCTGGTCAGGGGCGGAGTCAGGATTTTTATCGAAGGAGGGGTGTTAGAATTAGCTCTTAGTGTCAATTCGGATTGAGCAGCGATGACATTAGAAGCCATGCCTATAACACCATGCCTTGCTTTAAGTACCTGACCATTATGATCCCGAATGATAAAGCCATAAGAAGCCAATCCTGGATTACCTTTGGAACACCCATCAGAATTCAGTTTATAGCTGCCCACTGCTGGTTTGAGCCACCGAACCACCTGCACTGTGTGCACCCTTCGCAAAAGGACCTTTATGCCGAGATTCTTCGCCACCACAAGAAAACCCTTCCAATGTATGCCTTTAATTATTCCAGCAGACACTCCAAACACCATATACTGAACAGTTTTCCTTATAATCTGTTGAACCGACCACTTAATCTCACGATGCTTAGCATCATTGCGGGCCTCCCACAGGAACCAAAGGATCAGAAAGGGACAGGCCTCACGAATGTGACCCTGCTTTAACCATGTCTCCCCAACCCGCCATCTTTCAATAATTGTAAAGTCATCCACATGAAAGCAACCAGCAAAATACTCCCAAACCTCCTTAGCCACCTTACAATGAAAGAAAAGGTGCTCCCATGACTCCATACTGCCACAATGTTGGCACTTAGATACCCAACAGACTCCCCTTGCTTGTAAAATTGAATCCACTGGTAAACGTTTCAATAAATATCGCCAACTAAAAATTGAAATTTTAGGAATTAGAATTTTGCTCCAAATGGCATCCCTTATGTCCAAAGACTGCCGACCAACTCTAATACAATTCCATGCAGATTTAAGAGTGAAAGCCCCCTGAGGAGATGGCTTCCAGATCATCTTAGAAATCGTCCTCAGTCTTGAATATCACACTCCTCCACCTCAGCCACCACCGCAGTTGGCAAAACAGCCCTTAGCTTCTCTGTATTCCATCCATCCGTATCCCAAAAATCTGCCACTAAGGCCTCCGGATTCCCAATTACTTCACAGGATCTGAACAAAGGTCCTCTATCCAGCCATTCATCATGCCAAAACCTGATCCTGCCATTGCCAATAGTCCACCCTATTTGATTTTCTGCTAAATCACGTATCCGCATCATTCTTTTCCAGCCTGGGGACGCATTCCCTTTGTGAGGAACAACCACAGGAGAGATTGCACCACAATACTTTTTAGTTAAAAAAACTGCCCAAGGAGTTGCTTGTGTCCGAAATCTAAACCACAACTTTAAGGAAATTGCCGTTGACACCTCCAATAGCCTCCGGACACCCAAACCACCTTCACCTTTAGGTTTACATATGGTCTCCCAAGAAATCCAATGGGCTTTCCCTCTTGACGCCACCGATCCCCAGAAAAAGTTAGCACATATCATTTCTAATTGATGTAGGACGGATTTGGGAGGCATTAGAACCTGTAACAAGTAAATTGGAAGTGAGCTTAAGACACTTTGTATCAAGATCAATCTACCTCCATGAGAAAGCCGTGATATATTCCATCCTAGTAGTTTCCTCCTTGCCTTCTCTAATAAGGGCTGGAAATGTATAGACTTCTTATTCCCAGAGAGGATAGGGACCCCCAAATATATTAAAGATCCCCTTCCCTCACTGAACCCAGATACGCTCGAGATTTGCATTTTTCGAGCATTAGAAATCCGCTTTGCAGGAAAAAAGGAACTCTTTGCAAAGTTTATAAGCTGTCCTGAGCACAACATATAGTAATTTAAGAACCCCATAATCCTCTTAACATTGTTAATAGAGCCATTCAAGAACAATATAACATCATCCGCATATGCCAAGTGAGATATTCTGAAGTCACAACCTGTGGCATAATACATTTGAGGGAAATTACCAAATAACTTCTCAAGGCCCCTAGAAAAGAATTCAGCCGCAATAATGAATAAAAGAGGGGAAATAGGGTCCCCTTGTCGAAGCCCTCTCTTAGAATGAAAAAAACCTGACAATTGCCCATTAATCCGTACTGAAAACCAACAATCAGCTATGCATCTTCGCATTATATCAATCACTGGGTCTGAGAATCCAAAAGCCCTCATAACCTGAAACAAGAAAGCCCATTGAACTCTGTCATATGCCTTTGCCATATCCAGCTTTAAAATTAGATTTCCACCTCTGACATGATAATTGAGCTTGTGATGCAACTCTTGCGCCATTAGGATATTATCAGAAATAACCCTGCCTGCCACAAAACCACTCTGCAAGGGCGAGATAATTTTATCCAACACCTTTCCCAATCGATTAGCCAGCAGTTTGGATACAATCTTATTCGAGACATTACATAGGCTAATGGGTCTAAAATCCTTCCATCTCTGAGCACCATCAATCTTGGGGATAAGCACGATTGTGGTAGCTGCCATCCCCCGTGGAAATGAATTACCTCTAAAGAAATCCAGCACAGCCTCATAAACATCGGTTTTAACTATCTCCCAGCAGGACACATAGAAGGCAACCGAAAATCCATCAGGCCCCGCCGCACTTTCTGTACTCATACCCCACACCACCTTTTTAACCTCCTCCATGGTCGGTGTTGCTAATAAAGCCAAATTATCCTCATTACTAATCAGATGTGGAATATTTTCCATATTTGCTGAAGTGAGGTCTGTGTCGCCCTCTGATAATAAATGCTCAAAGAATGCCGCCCCTGAAGCTTGTATTAGCTCTGGATCCTCAATACAAACACCCTCCTCCCAAATTCTAAAAATTCGTCCAGTTAATCTCCTTTTCTGAGCCAAATGGTGAAACAGTTTAGTATTTCGATCACCCTCCCCCATCCACCTGACAGCTGCTTTTTGCTTCCAGAAGTCTTCTTCCATGTATAAGGTTTTTTGCAACACTGCCTGGGTTTTGGCCATCTCCACTTTATTTTCTAATGTAGGATTCGCATCAAAGTTCCTCTCTGCTGTTGCAAAATCAGATTCAGCCACTTGAACTTTCTCCTGGATATTCCCAAATACCTCTGCATTCCACCATTTTAGATGTTCCTTCAGTCTCCTCAGTTTGCTCTGCAATTTCTGCATTCCAGAACCACTACAAGGGAGTAACCAGTTTAAACGAACAGTAAGTAGAAATCCAGCATGTCTTATCCACATATTTTGGAACCGAAAAGAAGATCTAGGCAGTCCAAAAGCTGGGAATGACAATAACAGCGGACAATGATCAGACATCGCTCTACTTAAATGTGTTATCTTAACTCCAAAGTTCTTACCACTCCAAGAAGGAGACATAAGAACCCTATCCAATCGCTTCCATATTCTGTTATTGGTCCATGTATAAGGGTCTCCCACAAATCCTGCGTCTAATAAACCTGCCATCATTATGAAATTATTGAAGTCTCGCGTGGCCCCTGGTTTTGCCAAATTGCCCAGCGAATGTTCTGTGGGACCGGTTATGACATTGAAATCCCCACCAACTAACCACAGCTCATCACCGGACGGCTTGATGTCTAGGAGTTTCTCCCACAGCTTCACCCGATCTACATTCTGACATGAAGCATATACTACTGTTAAAAACAAGCACGAAGGCAGCAATGGAGAGCTCAACCTGACATGAAGGCATTGAACATGGTCCAAAAGAACACTGCATTCAAAGTTATGATCACACATGAACCAAATCTTTCCAGAACAGTTAGAAAAAGCTTGATGAAACCCCAACCTTCTAGTAATGTAGCTCCCATCAAGGGGAATGAAAGGTTCCAATAAGCCCATGAAATTTAGCCGATGACTCTGTTTTAAATAATGGAGACGTCGAAGGGTGGCGTTGTTCCCTAACCCTCTAGCATTCCATATGAGACCAAACATCTAGAACTTCGATGAAGAGGCAGCCCTTAAAATTTTTGATTGACTTCTGGTTATCCTGCCAGAAGGAGCCATTTTTCCAGCAATATTCAGCTCATTACCAGTAGTGGCAGTAGCCCTAGCAGAGACTGTTTTAGCAGGTAGCTTTACTGGCTGAACCGCAGGTTCCACAGCTTTACTTGGGCCCATATTCAGAGATAGCGTCCTTTGCAATGGCAAATCCTCCTCCTCTTCCGATTCCTCTTCTTCCACCAATGTTAGGGATTTATCCTCCTCCTCCACGTTCTCCAGAATTTCCATAGAGGAGGACCATCCCCCCTGACCTGAATCTACCGGCACCTGGTTTAGAGTGCAAGGTCCTAGTTGGGCAATCTGCCGAGTGCCTTCCATGACTGACCTTGCTGTGAGTTGGGGAGCTTCCTGTGTCTCTGCTGCCCCAGTGCCTCCTTTTTGCTTTGGCATTGTTCTCTTTAGTTTCCCTGTCGTCCTTTGATCAGGGCTTTTTATGCTTTGCTCAGAGTAAGTATGATGCTGTTCCTCTTGATTTAAGGCTGCTGAAACTCGTTTCTGAGCATTGGGCCCGTTTTCTTGTGAATTGTTGCTTGGTTGTTGTCTCAACTGAGCAGCTTCCTGCATTCGATTGTTGTGTCTTGGCTCATGCAAGGCAGCAACATCCTTTACAACTTTACCTCTGGCCATCTGTCCTCCACCATCCGTGGGGTTCAATTGATTATCATTCGAATCCTGTGCCAACACCTCATCTGATGGATCTTCCTGTGATCGATCCATATGTCCGTCCTCCATTGAGTTACTAGAATTAGTGACCCCTATCCGAGATTGTTCCTTTTTGGAATCCACACTTCCTTCATCCTCTACATTCACCCCCTGTTTTGTTAGGTCTTCGATCACTCTTGTATCTATAGGCTGGTCCTCTTCAAGATGATCCTCCAAAATGTTTAAAGGTTGAAATCTATTCTGTGTATCATGAGCTTGGTTTTTCTCGGGAGCCTGTGCTTTAGAAATCCCCTGTTTTTCCTTCCATGTCAAATTTCCTTCTCCCTTTTGTCTCTGCTGTACCTCCCGTGACTCCAATTGCTCATTAACCTGTTCCTTCTCATTACCAGCAGCATATCTCCGATTTAATAGCACTCGTAGATCCTCACCTCCATTACCAGCCGCTTCCTTTCCCGCTCTCCTTTGAGGTTTAGGCCTATTCCCATTAGCATAACAGTCTGATTCCGAATGGCCCAAATGTTGGCATTGCACACAATAATTTGGGAACTTTTCAAAAATGACCTTCTGCAACCTCTTTTCCTCCCCTATGCCAATCCAAAATTCTTCAATTCTCGGCTTCAATAGATCAATTTCCACGCAAACCCTAGCCATAGTTAGCCTGGAACAATCAGCCGTAGCTTCGTCTATCTTGAGAGGGTTCCCGATAATCTTAGCCGCCGAAAAAATCCCCCTCTTATTAAACATGTGGATTGGAAAATCCGGAAGCTGAATCCATATAGGAACAACCGAAGATTCAACCGCATAAGAAAAATTGGGGGTCCATTTAAAAATACGAAGAGGGACTCCCCCGATATACCAGATTCCCCTAGTCCAAATACGTGCCATATCTTCGCTTGATGTTAAATGCATAAATATATATCCAGAGCGTAGAAACCGAATATTATAAACACTGGAAAGCCCTAAATTACTGAAAGCTTGTAGAACAATTTGAGGGCGTGGCCTCAGGCCAGAAAATTTACCAATCAATGCGAAGCGGAAGGGTTCAGCCATACCCGAGACTTCCTCTTCCGAGAAGAAAATTCCTGGCTTGTTGTTGTAGAGTGTTGCTGGCTTGTAGTCATCCCCTACATCCTCCAGGCTTTTCTTTGCTGCTCGGGGAGACACAGGATGCAGTGCCGCCGCATAGGAAGGGTGTCCACGGTCCATCTCTGTCGGTTCTGTTCGAGGGATCTTCTGTGCCGCCGGAACTGTTGGAAGGGGCGGGAAATGCAAGAAATCCGGTGCCGGAGGCGTTAGGCCGCCCGCGGCTTGCGCCGCTGGCGGAGCACGAACAGCTGCCAGGACCGCTGCAGAGGAAGGCCGCCCAGCGGGCGGTACCACGCTCAAGGGAACGTCCCGCACCTAGCAGCCAACGCCGTGAGAAAGCGCTAGCGCCGCTTCTGAGGGGGCTGGCTGACGGAGCCCGATGCGCCACCCGCGTCACAGGGGAAGTCCTCACAGCGTGCAGTACCGCGCGCTGGATGCTCGCGACGAATCGCGCCAAAGGTGCGCGAGCGTGTCGAGGCGAAGCCTCGGTCGGCGTGCACAGAGCTCCTCGCGCCTCGCACCTCGTGCCTCGCGCCTCGCGCCTCGCGCCTCGCTGGAGGACAGGACTGTTGCCGGGGCTCGGAAGTTGACCAACGCCGCTGCAAATACCGCCCAAATAGGCTGAATCACCAGGACATCGCCCAGAGGTCACCAGCGAAGAACCTGCAGCAGCAGTGGAGCCGTATGAAACGCCCTGGGACCGCTGAATACGCGCTAAAATCGTTGGAGCTTGGTGGGCTACGGCGGTTTGCAGGCTCCTCACCACCCGCTGCAAACTCTAGGCACAACCGGCGGCCAGAACAGCCGCCGGAGCTTGGACAGCGGCAGCGCCGCCTAAGGATCGCCCAAGAGATCGCCCGTGAGAGAGAGAGCTGGTTTGGTTTAGGGTTTGGTTTGGTTTAGGGTTTAGGGTTTAGGGTTTAGGGTTTAGGGTTTAGGGTTTAGGGTTTAGGGTTTAGGGTTTAGGGTTTAGGGTTTAGGGTTTAGGGTTTAGGGTTTAGGGTTTAGGGTTTAGGGTTTAGGGTTTAGGGTTTAGGGTTTAGGGTTTAGGGTTTAGGGTTTAGGGTTTAGGGTTTAGGGTTTAGGGTTTAGGGTTTAGGGTTTAGGGTTTAGGGTTTTTAGGGTTTAGGGTTTAGGGTTTAGGGTTTAGGGTTTAGGGTTTAGGGTTTAGGGTTTAGGGTTTAGGGTTTAGGGTTTAGGGTTTAGGGTTTAGGGTTTAGGGTTTAGGGTTTAGGGTTTAGGGTTTAGGGTTTAGGGTTTAGGGTTTAGGGTTTAGGGTTTAGGGTTTAGGGTTTAGGGTTTAGGGTTTAGGGTTTAGGGTTTAGGGTTTAGGGTTTAGGGTTTAGGGTTTAGGGTTTAGGGTTTAGGGTTTAGGGTTTAGGGTTTAGGGTTTAGGGTTTAGGGTTTAGGGTTTAGGGTTTAGGGTTTAGGGTTTAGGGTTTAGGGTTTAGGGTTTAGGGTTTAGGGTTTAGGGTTTAGGGTTTAGGGTTTAGGGTTTAGGGTTTAGGGTTTAGGGTTTAGGGTTTAGGGTTTAGGGTTTAGGGTTTAGGGTTTAGGGTTTAGGGTTTAGGGTTTAGGGTTTAGGGTTTAGGGTTTAGGGTTTAGGGTTTAGGGTTTAGGGTTTAGGGTTTAGGGTTTAGGGTTTAGGGTTTAGGGTTTAGGGTTTAGGGTTTAGGGTTTAGGGTTTAGGGTTTAGGGTTTAGGGTTTAGGGTTTAGGGTTTAGGGTTTAGGGTTTAGGGTTTAGGGTTTAGGGTTTAGGGTTTAGGGTTTAGGGTTTAGGGTTTAGGGTTTAGGGTTTAGGGTTTAGGGTTTAGGGTTTAGGGTTTAGGGTTTAGGGTTTAGGGTTTAGGGTTTAGGGTTTAGGGTTTAGGGTTTAGGGTTTAGGGTTTAGGGTTTAGGGTTTAGGGTTTAGGGTTTAGGGTTTAGGGTTTAGGGTTTAGGGTTTAGGGTTTAGGGTTTAGGGTTTAGGGTTTAGGGTTTAGGGTTTAGGGTTTAGGGTTTAGGGTTTAGGGTTTAGGGTTTAGGGTTTAGGGTTTAGGGTTTAGGGTTTAGGGTTTAGGGTTTAGGGTTTAGGGTTTAGGGTTTAGGGTTTAGGGTTTAGGGTTTAGGGTTTAGGGTTTAGGGTTTAGGGTTTAGGGTTTAGGGTTTAGGGTTTAGGGTTTAGGGTTTAGGGTTTAGGGTTTAGGGTTTAGGGTTTAGGGTTTAGGGTTTAGGGTTTAGGGTTTAGGGTTTAGGGTTTAGGGTTTAGGGTTTAGGGTTTAGGGTTTAGGGTTTAGGGTTTAGGGTTTAGGGTTTAGGGTTTAGGGTTTAGGGTTTAGGGTTTAGGGTTTAGGGTTTAGGGTTTAGGGTTTAGGGTTTAGGGTTTAGGGTTTAGGGTTTAGGGTTTAGGGTTTAGGGTTTAGGGTTTAGGGTTTAGGGTTTAGGGTTTAGGGTTTAGGGTTTAGGGTTTAGGGTTTAGGGTTTAGGGTTTAGGGTTTAGGGTTTAGGGTTTAGGGTTTAGGGTTTAGGGTTTAGGGTTTAGGGTTTAGGGTTTAGGGTTTAGGGTTTAGGGTTTAGGGTTTAGGGTTTAGGGTTTAGGGTTTAGGGTTTAGGGTTTAGGGTTTAGGGTTTAGGGTTTAGGGTTTAGGGTTTAGGGTTTAGGGTTTAGGGTTTAGGGTTTAGGGTTTAGGGTTTAGGGTTTAGGGTTTAGGGTTTAGGGTTTAGGGTTTAGGGTTTAGGGTTTAGGGTTTAGGGTTTAGGGTTTAGGGTTTAGGGTTTAGGGTTTAGGGTTTAGGGTTTAGGGTTTAGGGTTTAGGGTTTAGGGTTTAGGGTTTAGGGTTTAGGGTTTAGGGTTTAGGGTTTAGGGTTTAGGGTTTAGGGTTTAGGGTTTAGGGTTTAGGGTTTAGGGTTTAGGGTTTAGGGTTTAGGGTTTAGGGTTTAGGGTTTAGGGTTTAGGGTTTAGGGTTTAGGGTTTAGGGTTTAGGGTTTAGGGTTTAGGGTTTAGGGTTTAGGGTTTAGGGTTTAGGGTTTAGGGTTTAGGGTTTAGGGTTTAGGGTTTAGGGTTTAGGGTTTAGGGTTTAGGGTTTAGGGTTTAGGGTTTAGGGTTTAGGGTTTAGGGTTTAGGGTTTAGGGTTTAGGGTTTAGGGTTTAGGGTTTAGGGTTTAGGGTTTAGGGTTTAGGGTTTAGGGTTTAGGGTTTAGGGTTTAGGGTTTAGGGTTTAGGGTTTAGGGTTTAGGGTTTAGGGTTTAGGGTTTAGGGTTTAGGGTTTAGGGTTTAGGGTTTAGGGTTTAGGGTTTAGGGTTTAGGGTTTAGGGTTTAGGGTTTAGGGTTTAGGGTTTAGGGTTTAGGGTTTAGGGTTTAGGGTTTAGGGTTTAGGGTTTAGGGTTTAGGGTTTAGGGTTTAGGGTTTAGGGTTTAGGGTTTAGGGTTTAGGGTTTAGGGTTTAGGGTTTAGGGTTTAGGGTTTAGGGTTTAGGGTTTAGGGTTTAGGGTTTAGGGTTTAGGGTTTAGGGTTTAGGGTTTAGGGTTTAGGGTTTAGGGTTTAGGGTTTAGGGTTTAGGGTTTAGGGTTTAGGGTTTAGGGTTTAGGGTTTAGGGTTTAGGGTTTAGGGTTTAGGGTTTAGGGTTTAGGGTTTAGGGTTTAGGGTTTAGGGTTTAGGGTTTAGGGTTTAGGGTTTAGGGTTTAGGGTTTAGGGTTTAGGGTTTAGGGTTTAGGGTTTAGGGTTTAGGGTTTAGGGTTTAGGGTTTAGGGTTTAGGGTTTAGGGTTTAGGGTTTAGGGTTTAGGGTTTAGGGTTTAGGGTTTAGGGTTTAGGGTTTAGGGTTTAGGGTTTAGGGTTTAGGGTTTAGGGTTTAGGGTTTAGGGTTTAGGGTTTAGGGTTTAGGGTTTAGGGTTTAGGGTTTAGGGTTTAGGGTTTAGGGTTTAGGGTTTAGGGTTTAGGGTTTAGGGTTTAGGGTTTAGGGTTTAGGGTTTAGGGTTTAGGGTTTAGGGTTTAGGGTTTAGGGTTTAGGGTTTAGGGTTTAGGGTTTAGGGTTTAGGGTTTAGGGTTTAGGGTTTAGGGTTTAGGGTTTAGGGTTTAGGGTTTAGGGTTTAGGGTTTAGGGTTTAGGGTTTAGGGTTTAGGGTTTAGGGTTTAGGGTTTAGGGTTTAGGGTTTAGGGTTTAGGGTTTAGGGTTTAGGGTTTAGGGTTTAGGGTTTAGGGTTTAGGGTTTAGGGTTTAGGGTTTAGGGTTTAGGGTTTAGGGTTTAGGGTTTAGGGTTTAGGGTTTAGGGTTTAGGGTTTAGGGTTTAGGGTTTAGGGTTTAGGGTTTAGGGTTTAGGGTTTAGGGTTTAGGGTTTAGGGTTTAGGGTTTAGGGTTTAGGGTTTAGGGTTTAGGGTTTAGGGTTTAGGGTTTAGGGTTTAGGGTTTAGGGTTTAGGGTTTAGGGTTTAGGGTTTAGGGTTTAGGGTTTAGGGTTTAGGGTTTAGGGTTTAGGGTTTAGGGTTTAGGGTTTAGGGTTTAGGGTTTAGGGTTTAGGGTTTAGGGTTTAGGGTTTAGGGTTTAGGGTTTAGGGTTTAGGGTTTAGGGTTTAGGGTTTAGGGTTTAGGGTTTAGGGTTTAGGGTTTTAGGGTTTAGGGTTTAGGGTTTAGGGTTTAGGGTTTAGGGTTTAGGGTTTAGGGTTTAGGGTTTAGGGTTTAGGGTTTAGGGTTTAGGGTTTAGGGTTTAGGGTTTAGGGTTTAGGGTTTAGGGTTTAGGGTTTAGGGTTTAGGGTTTAGGGTTTAGGGTTTAGGGTTTAGGGTTTAGGGTTTAGGGTTTAGGGTTTAGGGTTTAGGGTTTAGGGTTTAGGGTTTAGGGTTTAGGGTTTAGGGTTTAGGGTTTAGGGTTTAGGGTTTAGGGTTTAGGGTTTAGGGTTTAGGGTTTAGGGTTTAGGGTTTAGGGTTTAGGGTTTAGGGTTTAGGGTTTAGGGTTTAGGGTTTAGGGTTTAGGGTTTAGGGTTTAGGGTTTAGGGTTTAGGGTTTAGGGTTTAGGGTTTAGGGTTTAGGGTTTAGGGTTTAGGGTTTAGGGTTTAGGGTTTAGGGTTTAGGGTTTAGGGTTTAGGGTTTAGGGTTTAGGGTTTA
>NC_133873.1:3143015-3230684 GCF_044706935.1 Curcuma longa | reverse complement strand
TTTATTTTTGTAGTGTCTCTTTGAAAGGAATAACCGGTTCACGAGGTGAACCAGAGTTGGTTCATTGAACCACACGCCCAAGAGAAAGGATCAGGGCCGTTGGATCGAATCAATTAAGTTATATTAAAGGAGATTATATTAGAACCGTTAGATGAGATTAAGTTGCATCCGACGGATGAGATCTCTTCGGTTCGGTTTTATTTTCTATCTTAATATAAAATTGGTTCACGGATTAAACCCATCCAATCCCATAAGTGGCCGGCCACTTTAGATAGGGATGAGATGGTTTGGTTTTTTTTAGAAAGGAAAAACCAAATTAAAAAGATCCGACGGTTGCAATTTATTTAATCGGCTGAGATTTAAAATAATTCTGGAATTTAGAATTGATTATAAAAATAATTCCAAATTAGAAATATTTTATAATATCCGGCCAAAGTAATAAATTGTATAATAAATTTGGTTTTTAATTTTATTTTTAAAAGGAAAAACCAAATTAAAAAGATCCGACGGTTGCAATCTATTTAATTGGCTGAGATTTAAATAATTCTGGAATTTGGAATTGGTTATAAAAATTATTCCAAATTAGAATTAATTTATAAAGTGGCCGGCCAATTAAATAAGTTGGATAAAGTTGATTTCGTTTTTTTTATAAAAAGGAAAAACCAAATCAAAAGGATCCGACGGTTGCAATCTAATCTAAAGATTTAGATTAATAATCTTTCTAAAAGATTTAGAATTGGTTTATAAAATCAGAAAAATTCTAGAAAATTTTTTTAGAAAGATGGAGGCTTGGTCTTGGGCATGAGGCTATAAAAGATGGCAAAGGGGTGGGCGGCACAAGGAATTGAAGAACAAGAAGAAGAGAAGAGAGCTCTTGCTTCCCTTCTCTTGTCGCCGCCCCTCATCTTCTTCTTCTTCCTTTTTATTTTCTTTGTTCCTCCTCCACCGCCACTTCCCTTCTTCTCTTGAGGTGGCCGGACCTCCTCTCCAAGGTAGTGGCCGGATCTAAGCAAAGAGACGAGACAAAGCGAAGTTGCTGCGAGAAGAAGAAAAGCGATCCAAGGTTCTTCATCCGGAAGTTGCAGTTCTTTATTTCTGGAGGATCGTTGTCCACCCAACGTCCAGGAAGAAGACAGGAATACAGCGGAAGGCAGCGAGGTCATCTAAAAGGTTCTGGTAATAATTTATTTTTCCGCAGTTTTAATTTACTAGAACTAGTTATAATCCATAGATAATAATTTAGGAATCGGCGATCCTGAAGGATTCTTTGACTTAGTCTTTTGTAGACTTTGTCAATTAATCCAGGCGGAATAAAATATTTGTCCTGTGGGGTTCTATGCTTTTCGGAGCGGATAGAATCCGGATCGCAGGACGGAGATCCAGATCGCCAACACACCCGACCTACTAGGACTTCTCACCTGGTGTCTGGTCCTCTTGATTCAGACACGGGAGCACCCACTTCCTTTATTTAAGGTTCAAACCACATGGTTAGATCTGGATCATGGCTCATCCGGCGATTAATCCGGTGAAGAGCAACCTCACTCTGATACCACTTGTTAGTGTCGATGGAATCAAAATATCTCCATAATGTTATGATATTGTCCACTTTAGGCCTAAGCCCTCATGACTTTGTTCTAGGGCTCTCCCCAAAAGGCTTCATACCAATAGAGATACTTTCCATCCTTTTAACCCCATGATCTTTTCCATGTACTTTAGATGTGGGACTATGTTTGCACCATTGCAACCCAACATTCGGTACTAGTCGACGATTAGCAATGATTGAATCAAGAGAAAATCTAATTTCGAAAACAGACAACAATATTTATCACGATTATTTTCAAGATTTTCTAACTATCACTAGAAATTATATTCCCGATGTAGTTTTCTGTGCTCAACCTTTGACTGCCGACAAAAGGGGCAAATAGTTAGAACCTTTTCGACGTTGATAGAACGATTATCGAAAACTTCATGAGCTTTCGATGGCAAATCCTGATATACCCTGATAGCAACTCCGATTTTGATGCGACAGCGGTGTAGGAAATCCTATGTGATAAACAATAACAAAATTTACAGCGGAAATAGGATCCCAACGAGTGATCCATGTGAAAGAAAAACTTGTATGAAGTTTGATTTATCTATCTAATAGATCTATACCTTTGTTACGTGCCCTTCGCTTATCCCACTCGTCCTCAGTTCATTGGATCTCTTGCACGTTCAAGTGTCCATGCCTCTATGCGTATCCACATGAACACAATCTCAAGTTTTGAAGAAGAATCACCTTGTGGTGCTAGCCACACAAGGTGATTCAACCAAAATAAGGAGGAGGAAGAAAAGGGGTGTTAGGCCAAGAAGGAGAAAAGAGCTCAAATGGTTTGCCTTCTTTCAAAAAATGCAAGAAAAACCTTTTATATTCATCTCATGAATATGAAGAGTTTTTGCCTTTTTAGCTTCCCCATATTAAAGACAATTAAAACCCAAATAGAGCACATGTTTCTTATGTTGACTCTTCATCTTCTCTTCATCCAATGAAAAGAAAAATCCTTGGTCTTCCTCTATAATTAATTCATTAAATATTTTAATGAATTAATATCTTATTCAAATTTGATTGAGTCTAATCTAAATAAGTCTAACTCAAATTAAACTCAATCCTATAATCCAATTGGATTCACTTGAGTCTAACTCAATTAATCTAATTCGGATCATATTTTAGCTAAACTAAAATCAATCAATCTCCGAAGCATCGTGTCCTTTGTGTGTGACCCAATAGGTTCTTGTAATGTTGGTAATGTGTCTAACTGCATTAGACACATAAGCAATGAGTGGCATCTAACAATGCATCATTGTTACCAAAGTGATGAGAAAGTTAAGATTCAACTAACCTTTCCGTGACTATTATAATGTATGATCTTGTCCTTCTATCCTTGATAACTAGATTGATCAATGAGACATAGATTATGTTATCCTTGATATCAATCTTTGTGTTTTTTGATCCCCAAGTAGACTCACTGAAGCAAATGAGCTCAATATCTCATATTGATTCCTTTGAGTATGACCATGCATTTCATGGTCCTAGTCTATCAAGAGGCTGCAAGATATCAGTCTCGTTATATGAGAGGGATAGATCTCATCTACATCACTCACATCCCTCCACATAATTTGTTACATATCTAGTGATTGCCTTTATAGTTCACCTTGTTACGGGTGACATTTGACGACACCAAAGTACATAACTTCTTATGTAGTAAACCGTAGTGACTTCAGGTCTAAGGACTATTCATACCAATAGTCACATGAGAAAGTTTATGACACTCATATAACAATCCATGAAACTTTCTCATAGCGGGTCAATTCAGTATACATTCTCTAATGTATACCCATGTGTCAACTCAATATCTCATATCCATGACTTGTGAGATCAAGTCATCTAGTTGACCTACATGCTAGTCTCAACGTATTAATATCGTTCCTGAATATTAATGCTTGACTAGGAATGATTAAGAGTAGTATTCTCTACATCATCTTATTATCGACTCAAACAATTGATATAATGTAAATTAGAACTAACTACCCAAAGATATTATTACTTAGTTATTTGGCACAAGCATAAAGTAAGTATAATAATCAAAAATCTTACCTTTATCAATAATAGAATATGATACAAAAGTCCCTAGTCAATCATCACATAATTGGCTCTAGGGCTATTACTAACAAGTGACTCCTCTGTTCTCCTCTGACGGATGGCATGAGTTAGGGTTTCCAATCACTGACGAAGATGGAAAGTGGCGCGATGCTAGGTTTCTAGCGTTACTCTTTTCCCACACGGGTGGCAGGAGCAGAGAATGGCGGATTCCACATTGCCCTTCTCCCACAAGCGGCAGGAGAGGGGATGACGTCTTTTCCGATGGAGACATTCTCTGATGGACAACGGTGGGTGGAAAGAGTCCAATCACATGTCGATGGTGGCAATGAACAGAGAAAAGGAAACTAGGGGTTTTAGCGTCGTTCTCCCTCAACTGCAAACCACCAAGAACAACACTCTCGTTCTCCCTCTCTCACACGTGGTGGCAGAGAAATCCGGCGACGGTGGACATTGCTCTTCTCCACACGGTCGGTGTCAATTCCTCTAGCGAATAATCCGACGGCATAAAGGGAGAAGTCCGGCGTGGCATCTCCTTCGGCTTCACTACAAAAAAATTGGTTTTTAGCGATGAATTTTTGGGATGAATTTTTTTCGTCGTAAATTGGCAACCAATTTTGCGACGAATAAGATTTTCGTAGCTAATTGGCAATAAAAATTACGACAAAAATAAATTAGTTGCTGAAATAGTAACAAACTAAATTCGTCGCAGAATTCGTTGCAAAAATAAATTTCATTGCCAAATTCATCGTAAATTTGCGATGAAACTTTTATTCGTCGTAAATTGGCGATGAAATATTTTTTTTGTCGCCAAAAAAGCACCACCTCGTAAATTTAGGGACGAATCCAAGATTCGTCGCAAAAATTAGGGATGAATTCTGGATTCGTCCCTAATTTTAGGACGAATCCAGGATTTGTCCCTAATTTTTGCGATGAATCTTGGATTCGTCGCTAAATTTTTGATGAATTTTGCAAGTCCAATTTGAATTCGTCGTCAAAATTTGTGACAAATTCTTATTTCATCGCAAATTTACGATGAATCCAGAATTCATCGCAAATTTAGGGACGAATTCAGGATTCGTCGCAAAAATATTGGGACGAATTCTGGATTCGTCGCTAATTTTGGGATGAATTCTGGATTCGTCCCTAATTTTGGGACGAATCCAGGATTTGTCCCTAAAAATTTTGGACGAATTCGAATCTTGGATTTTGTCGCTAAAATTTTCGATGAATTTTGGATGTCCAATTTGAATTCGTCGTCAAAATTTGGGACAAATTTAAGGACGAATCTAGAATTCATCGCAAAAATTAGGGACGAATTCCAGAATCGTCCCAATTTGGCATTTAGGGACAAATGTCATAATTTAGCGATCGACTGGAATTCAGTCGCTAATTTAGCGATCGAACCGGCGTTCGGTCGCTAAATTAGCGATCGAACCGGCGTTCGATCGCTAAATTAGCGATCGAACTCCGATTCGGTCGCTAAATTATAATTTAAAAAATCAACTTTTAGGGATGAATTTTTGTGACGAACTCTTTTCGTCGCAAATTTGCAACGAACTTTCTGTTCGTCGTAGAATTGACGACGAATACGCTGTTTGTCGCCAATTCAGTGACGAATTTGGCAACAAACACATTTCGTTGCCAAATCTTTAATAACCTAGATCTGAATCGCGAATCCTTTCCTCTTTACGCTAACAGCCGCCTCTCCGCCTCCTTCTTTGCATGAAAAACACCCCCTTTCCTCAACAACGCCAGCCAACAGTCTCTTCCTCATCGATTTCTCGCTTTTGCCGGTCAGGATCTTACCGGATCTTTCCTCCTCGCGTGTGGTAAGTTTCCTCCTTCCTCCTTCCTCCTTTTTCCTTCCTCGTGAGTGTGTTTTTGCCGTCGGACCGCTGTAGGGGCCAGTCGTCACCGCCGGCCGACCGCTAGCAGCGTCGGGTCGTGCACGTTGTTGGTGCTGGCCGGCGTGCTGGCCGCGCCTGCGCGCCCACTGGTCGCTGGCCGCTGGCCGCGCCTGCGTGCCCGCTGGCCGCTGGCCACGCGGCTATTCCTGGCCGGTGCTGATTGCGCGGCTGCTGCTGGCCGTCGTTGGCTGGCCAGTGCTGGCCGGTGCTTCAGAATGTTTTACGGTATAAAATTTACAGGTTTGGGCAGTGCATTCTATACAACCAGTATAGGTTTGAACATTTGATGCCTTGTCTTTATTTCTTTCATTTTCTCTTTTACTTTTAAGCTGAGAAAAAAAAAGAAGAAACGGTGGAGCTGTTTCATTAGGTGTGGCCACCTCAATACAAGTGAAATTTACAAATATACTATGAAATGAAAACTCTGCCTCAGCACTGTCTTAATAGGAACAAGATGCCAGAGAGACTGAAAGAAAGATTGGGAAAATAATGATTCACTGGTTCTCAGTAGGAACACCTGTGACACATTATATTTTATTCTTGGTTACATTTATTAATTTATTCATTAATAATTCAGGTTTTTAGATTTTGTCCGATAGATAAATATGCATGCTCAATGCTCAGATTTTATATGATACACAATGTGAATTTAATGTTGATTATTTTTTTAATGTTGTTTTTGCAGGTTGACAAATTTACGTGGATGAAAATAATTAGAGAGATAATTTACCGACTTGAGGTATATTTATAAGTATAGTTATTTTAGAAATGTGAATAGTTTGTAGTTATAATTGTATTTAGTTTAATGTTAATATTTATTATTTAATTTTAGTTTGCAGAAAGTGTTACATGTGAAGGACAGATTTTGAAGTTCCTCTTTTCTTCTACAAAAGGCGGAATCCGCCACCTTAGCGGTTTCACACGGTCGGTCCCACGACCATCTGTGAGGAGGTAAATCGAGAAACTGTAATTGATCACAATGCAGGAGGGTATTGCCTGACTTCTCCAGGATTCGAACCCTTCAGATTTTGAAGTCAGAAGAACTTAAAGAAATTGCCTGGCATACCATTAATTCAGAAAGAGTTTATGGTGAAAAGATAACGGAGTACACAGAAGAACTTAAAGAAATTGGAGTCAGATTTGATTTTACGGATGCATCAGAATGTATTGGTAGCCATCTCAGGCAATTGACTCCACTTTAACCAGAGCAAAAGTCTTTTCATTGCTCAATTTGGTCAGATATTTGGTCAAATTGGTCAGAAATTTCATTCCTCATGAGTTTTTTTTGTGTATGAATTTTTTACAATCATTATTTTATTTATTTAGTATTTTATTAGAGCTGCAAGTTAATAATTTATATATTTTTAGTAATATTATTTATTTTTGTTTAAACATTTTTTTTAAAAAAATTTAGAAGAAGAGGTAAGTTTTTACATATTTAGTTTATAGGTTTAAGTTTTAATTTGAAGAATGATACTTTCTCTTTATCATATTTTTTTATGCAGGAGAAGAAAAGATAGTGACGGAGAAGGAAGCAGAGTCTCCGGAGAGCACAAACGACCATGATGATTCTATTCTATCTTTTCTTCGTCCTCAGACTTACATGTGTACATGTCTATTGTGGATCTTTGTATGGATTGCATCATTTGGATTTTGTATATTATGCATGTTATGGATTATGGATGTTGATATGGATATTTGTATATATGGATCTTTGTATAATGAATGAATGTTGTTATGGATTGTTTTATATTTATGTATTGTTATGGATTGATATATGGATGTTGATAAATTGTTATGGATTGTATGTGACAGGTCTTATGTATGTTATGAATCGATCTGATTGGATCGATATTTGATTGTATATACGAGATAATCAACAAATAAGTAGAATCTGGAAAAAAATTTATTTTGCGACGAAAATCATTTTCGTCGCAAATATGTGACGAATTTTGTGACGAAAATAGGTTCGTCGTAATTCTATCGTAAGTTACTATACATCAAAATTTTGTGACGAATTTTCATATTCGTCGCCAATTGGCGACGAATCTGAATTCATCGCTAATTGGCAACGAATTCGGTTCGTCACCAATTGGCGATGAAAATGGTTCGTTGCCAATTGGCGACGAATATGGAAATTCGACGAATTTTGCGACGAATATGGAAATTCATCGTAAAATTTGTGACGAAATTAGATTTTTCGTCACAGAGAATGGCGACGATTTTATTACAACGAATTTAAATTCGTCGTAAAATTCATCGAACGATTTTACAACGAATTTTTTTAGAAAATTCATCGCAAAATTCATCACAGATGGCAGGTTTTTTTGTAGTGCTTGTCCTTCAGCAGAACAGGCTTCTTCGGTGTAGGCTACGAGTAGAAGGCACTCGGGTGAGAGTGTTAGATTTGAGAAGTGTCCTAAGGCAATCGCCTTACGGATTATACTATTTACTGGATAAATAACAATTCACTATCTAAGTGCAAATTTCCTATGTGTTTGATTGGATCTTAAACTCAAATACTAAATACCTGCAATACGATTCATAACATGAGAGAATTTGTGATTGTATCACAACTAGTGAGCATCTTTACATGTGCAATTATGAATGTATTGAAATTATCCCTAGTCGAGGAATTGATGAACACGGACGTCATCGATTTTGTCGAGACTAACACATTTAGACTCCTTGGTTAACCAAGCAACTGATCTCACTGCTGGAGACATTAAATGTTGAGAGTTAAACGTGGATGCTGGTTAAAGGTAACCAGTTCATTGTTGTGACCTGCCGTGAGACTTTATATGGTTCTATACATATGTCAATGAATATCTCAGTGCAGCTTAAGTGCGAGTTTCCTTTGACTTGCAGTGTTCATGTCACTTTGGTCATGGAGGCTTATATTTTGACATCTTAAATAAGCATCTCTGAGGAGGTGTGGACCCGAGATGATTGGGTATAAGTCGAAGTGCCTAAAAGTATTTAAATAGCCCACAGAGGATTTACTGCTCCTTGAAAAATGAGACGTATACCCTGCGACCGTTTGTTAGGATTGTTACTAAAAGTCTTTGACCAAAGCATTACATGTCAAGAGTATGGTACTCTTGGACACATGTACAAGTAACTTGAATCCATAGAACAAGAAAGCAGCTTGGGCTAAGTGTGACGTAGTCAGCCTAATGGGGACCGACACATAGATCATGTCCTGAACCAAGCGGGTATAAGACGGTAAAAGGAACAAGGCACGTTTAATTGGAGCTGTTAAAGGGTTTAGAATTGTTCTGGAATCAATCGTTGATTTCTCGATCAATTGGGGATCATGATGTACTACTAAGTGCCACTCATGATCATTCCATAATTTATGGTTAATTACGGACGACCAACATAACTGAGAACGACTGAAAATGAATTTGAGAATTCGATCCTCAAAATGAGAAAAATAAAATATAATTGGACCAGACAAATAATAAAATGATAGAACTTGTCTTACAAAGACGAAATGAATGAAACTAATTTCGTTCAAATCAGAGGTCGTTTGGTTAGTGAACCAAATGATTCGATTTTGAATCAAATTGAACCAACTCAGTTTGGTTCATGATGGAAGAGGTTTTGGCAGAACGGAAGTGATGAGGGGCTTCATCTTGAGAAGACAAAACAAACAAAACTAGTTTGGATCAAATCGGAGATCGTTTGGTTATTGAACCAAGCGAACCAAGATTGAACCTGATTTGCTAGAGTAAACCCTAAATGAACCTGGTCTGGTTTGGTTCGCCATAGTAGCTGAACCTGATTTAGGGTTTTCTGGGTTTTTCTTTTCCCTTCTTCGATTTTTCTTCCCCTCTGCCCGCGCTGTGTTTGAGATGGAAGCAAACCCTAAAATCGCATCTCGCGATTTAAGGGGGTGTGGTCGATTGAATCCGGTGGTGGAGAAATTGACGATGGCACGAGAGGACCGAAAGCCTAGTCGCGTTCTCCTCTTCCTCATCCTTATCTTCTCCATTCGTGACGCATCTTGCCTCTTCCTCTTCTTCTCTGTTCACGACGCATCCGATGCTTCGCCGGGCTCCGCCAGCCACGTGAGAGAAAAGGAGGGAGGCCTTGGTGATGAGAGTGGAGTCGAATCCCTACGGCGTCGATACATCTTCGTGCGGCAGCCCCCTGCTTCGGCTGGAGGAGAGACATAGACCATAGTTCCAACACCACCCACTCCCTGGTCCTCGCAATCACTGCTACCGCTTATCTTCCTGATCACGGCGAATACTGATTAGCTGCCGACGTGCGCTTCTTCTTCTTCTCCCCTCTCTACTCTGTTCGCCACCCGCGTGGAAGAAGCTCGTTGGAGTCCTAATAGCCATCGCCGTTGATTTCCTGCCTTACCGGAGGATATGTCACCAGATTGCTAGCCGGAGTTCTGCTAGAAGGGGGTGCCCCTTGTAGCCGGTTGGTTGTGGGAAGATGGGTTTAACCGAGAAGGTGGAAGTTTTTCTTTCCAATTATGGCTGACAACTGGAGCATCGTCTATCGTTGGAAATTGTTTCCAATAATCGGGCGTAGCTGCCGAAGTGCTTGAGTGTCATGCTGCTGTCAAAGCACCGAGCCGACTTGTGAAATCGTCAGATTTATAATTGGGATTTATTGTCAGAAGTTGGTTCATCACCGGAAGCTTATGAAGCAATCAGAGATTTTTCCATCAACGTTAGAAAAGTTCTGACCAATTTATTCTAAATCGGCGATCAATGATTGACCTACGAAACTACATCAAGAATACGATTCTCGATGATAGTTAGAAAGCCCCAGAATGATTGCGACAAATGTTGTTACATGGTTTCCAGAATAAGACTTTTATTGAATCGATCGTTATCGATCATCAACTAGTACCGAAGATGATGACGAGACTCGTGGCTTCCGAAGCCGTCCATACGAAAGCTTGGAGTGGATCACCAATAGAGGCGAGACTTTGACGAGGACCGCTTGATTGATACCAACTCCGCTCAACGTCATCATCCGTGAGGTACACGTTTAGAATAATTTACTATTCTAAAAATTTTAATTTCCTACCATGTCTTATACGTTGTTATTTCCTACTTTGCATGCGTGTATTGTGATAATAATTAGTTTAATTATATAGGATCTTACTAGAGGGGGGTGAATAGCGCATTTTTCGCTTTTTTGTTCATTCGTTTTTATCAAAGTACTAAGCAGTGAAATATTAGCAAACAACACAGGGACACGCGGATTTACTTGGTTCATAACCCCCTAGGGTTAGTATGTCTAAGGCCTATGTACAGGAGGTGCCCGTTCACTAGTGGGCTCCTTTTCAAACGTTGTTCAGAGACGGAGAAACCTGTCTTACAGTCTGATAAATAATAATAATAACTTAAAGGAAAGGACAAGTAAGAAAGAATAACCAAAAACTTGTTCGTCGATCTGGAAGTCATGAGCGTCGTGCACTCCTCCTGGATCTTCCCCAGTTGCAAGAATTTGATCCCGTTCACGTTCAGAAACACCACTAGGAGAAGGAGATGGTTTGTGATTGATTTCTTTGGTTGTGCACATTCACCATTTTTTTATAGTACCTTCAGGTCGACTCCACGTAGACCACGATTCTCTTTCTCTGTGGATGACTTGGCCTTCAGGTCGACTAGAACCACCATTCAGGCCGACTCCAATCTGACATGGCGGATCTTGATAAACTTCAACTTTATCCGTAGAGTTTATCCATTCAGGTCGACTAGAATGACCATTCAAGTCGACTGGAACTCAGGTCGACTAGAATCGCTATTCAGGTCGATTGAAACTAGTTGACTCAAATTTAACCTGAGTTGACCCCGGGCTTGGTTCAGCTGCCTTTGTTTGCTTCACCTCTGCTTTCTCCATCTTGCTTCCAACTCTTGGTTCTTACAGGATAAGCATACAAACAAACAAACAACCTAACCTTACCTTGTGGGTCTAATTTTGGATTTCTACTGAAATCCTAGGTTAGTTTGACACATACCGTTCCACTTCTGGAACGCGCCCTTACCCACTCCACTCGAGAGAAGTTTTACCAATAAATCCTCCAGACTTGTTGGACTTCCCGCTTAGCCATGGTCCTCGACCCTCAGAACTTTGTTGCTGTGAACTCGGTCCTCCAGACCGCCCAGACTTCACCAACCCTTTACGCTATGTTTACTTCATACAACGGATGAAGAAAAGAAAGGAATCCCTAGGGAAAATAAATCCCTAGGGGAGGGAAAGGAAATCTGCACCCGCGCCGAGTAAACGGAGGACAAGTCTGCTGCCTTACGGTCGATCCATCCGCCGTTGAGCTTGAACATGTCGATGAGCTCCAACCATCGATCCGCCAAGCGATCGTCGTCGTCCAAGGAAGAAGCGCGTTCAAAGAGAGGAGTTGCAGTCAAGTCCGGGGGAACCTTGAGACGGACTTTACTCGCAGCTAATTCAAGAAGGCGGCGGCGGTCAAATGAAGGCGGTGACGCTGTAGAGAGAAAATTTCGTTGGTGTTTGATCGGCTGCATCTTTTGGAAAAGTTTGCCTCTTTTGGTTCAGAAAAGGCGGAGATGCTCCCGGCGGAGGCCAAATGAAGGGGCTTCTGTGGAAAAATCGAAGCTTTCGATCGCGCATCGACTTCGAGGAGAAGGACGTTGGAAGACGAATCTATTGATCGGACGGAGCCGGGGTAGAGGCAATCCTCGCCGCTGTCTCGGCCGTGGAGGAAGAAAAGTGAGGATGCGCCGTTGGCGTCGGCGAGTATCTCGAACACCGGCGCCCACAGGAGGGGCCCGGCGTGGAGGCCGAGGGGCCCCAGCTCCTGCGGGATGATGCGGACGCCAATGACGGAGAGGAAGCCCCAGACAACGCAGACGACGTTGCCCAGCTCCGGATTCTGGTGCACCCAGATGCCGAGGAGCGGCGCGACGCCGGCTAGGAAGCGGCAGAGAGCGCGGTACGACCGCACGCCCCTTCGCCACAGGGGAAGCACCGGCAGAGGGCCGTGGAGCTGGTACTGTGCCAGCCACACCTTCTCAAAGGCAGCGACGGCGGCGTTGAGACCACGACAGCAGAGAGCTACCGCGCAGAGGTCGCGGGGGCGGAGGCGAGCGGAGGAGGAGAAAATCGGTTGTGCCGGAGGAGAAGAAGAGAAGAATCGGGTGAATTTTTATTTTTATTTTTTTGTGTTGTCCGTCCGTCGCATTCCGCCCGATTTCGGGGTGACAAATTTTGAGGAGAAAATGATCAGCTGATGGATAAAATTTCCTTTCCTTCCTAAAATTTTCGAGAGGTAAACGAGGGATGCATGCATGCAAGGGAAATTTTTCCGCAGTTTCTCTTTCCGTACCTCCAAGTAAACTGGGCTTTAGTCCTCCTGACCATACCTGATTGGACTTTGATCATGCTTCTCGATCCTTCGGCACTGCATGGACTTGCACCTGGGGCACTCGACCTGCTAAGACTTTTGCCTGATCTTCCAAACCAGGACTTTCCCTTGCCTAGCCTACAACTAGGACTTTCTCTTGCCTAACCTACAACTAGGACTTTCTCTTGCCTAATCTTCCAGATCAGGGCTTCCACTGCCTAGTCTAACCGATTAGGACTTCTCGCTAGTCATCTGGTCTGACTAGACTTCACTCACTCACATCCAAACATTAGGTTCTGTTTGGATCAACCCTTGGTCAAACTGGCCAGACCTAGGTGTATTGTTAAACATCAAAACTCTAGACAAGATCTAGTGCTTCTTGCACCAATAAATTATTTATTTATTTTTACTGCATACTTTTATGAAACTTGTAAATACACGCATTGCACCGGGACGATCCCAATAGAGCGTTGACGGCGACGGCAAGCACAGAAGAGGAGAAGAGAGGGTTCCAGCCATGGGGAAGAAATCGAAGGGAGTCGACACTCGTGCTCCAGCAGACAATGTGAGGGAGAAGGGAGGCGACGGGTGATGTGCGTAGGATATATAATCTGGGCTCCATCACCGACGGTACTATCAGCCGTCTCTCCATGTTGCATGTTCTTTCACTCAGGGCCAACCGGCTCTCGGGTCCCATTCCCGCCGACCTCGCGAGTCTTACCCAGCTCCGCGACCTATTCCTCTAGGCTAATATCTTCTCCGGCAGCATCTCACCCGGCTTAGCCGGGCTGACGCTTCTTTTCCGTCTTGACCTCTCCGACAACAATCTCACCGGTACGGTCCCATTCGCCGTCAATAACCTCACCAGGCTCACGGGGCTCTTCCTCGAAAATAACCGCCTCTCTGGCAATCTTCCCAGTATCAGCATCACCTCCCTCGAGAACTTCAATGTCTATCATAACGAGTTCAATGGCTCCATTCCCCAAAGTCTTCAGCGATTTTCGACGTCTTCCTTCGAGGGCAATCCGACCCTCTGTGGAGTCCCGTTGCTCCCGTGCAACCCCTTTTTTCGTCTTCAGCACTTGCCCCTGAGGCCAACGAGGCTCCCACTCAGGGTTAGGGAGGAAGGGTATTATTAGTATTTTATAATAATAAAAATTATATTACTTACTGAAAATAATGGACACCAAACACTATAATGTAATCGTCCTTGTAATCAAAGATTACATGCATTCCTTCAACCAAACATAGTAATGTAATCTTGATTACATTACATATTACAAACTTGATTACATTACAAGTGTGATTACATTACGTCCTACCAAACGTAGCCTTAAGTAATTTTGGTCAGTTTTTATATTTTCATCAAATCTGTGCATGACACGCTGTTTAGAAATCTTATCACGGAGTGGTAGGCATCCTTGGGTATCGCGATATTTCCTATGGCAAATTGCAGCAGATGATGTCTGTCAAAATTTTGATACGGTTATTTTATCTAATTGGAATGAAGCCAGATATGGATAGCGTGAGGTGGATAGATGATCGTTGATTGAGTGAGGGACTGAGACAGTGACTCGGGAATGAGGAATCGACATCAAATGTTGTCATTGATAGAGATCCTGTAACGGTTGATCAGGAGGATGTGCTGCGCTTGACTTACGATCCATTTGATGATCTTCAATCTCAAATCCATGAGCTCAAGGAAATCATGGATACGCGATTTAAGGAGATGTGTCTGAATAGAGACCTTCAAAGAGTTGAGATGCGTACGTAGTTTGAGGATATTATGCGATGACATATTGATATACAGACGAGTATTACTTCCTTGCATGATCTGATTCTCTCATAGACTACAAGACCTCCTCCTCAGCCACCTCCTCTAGCAGATGATGATCCTCCATCTGATGATGATATAGTTTCACACATTTTAAATCTCGACAAGGAGGTGGACAGTGTGTGTTTATTATTATATTTTATTGTTTGACTCGATAGATTTTGTTATGATAGTTGATATGATATACCTGACCACTCTTGCCTCGTAGTAGATACATTTTGTATGTTTGACATTAGTATTATGTGATGTTTCTAGTTTTTGAGTGTTTCTTTGGATACATTGTGTTTGTTGACTACATTGTGGTTTTATCTTTGTGAGTTTTATGTTGTGGCAGGGGAGTACCCTGTTGTTAATTGTTTGGTTGTTTTCGTGATGTGTAGAGGTAACCCTATCGTTACATATGTTAAGGGGGAGTGCCCTTTCCTTGATTATGTGTTTGTGTTTATAAATTATCAAGGTATGTCCTATATCTTAAGAATGCATAAGTTAAGGGGTAGTGCCCTGTCATTGTTATATTGCTCACTCCTTGTTATCCTCATTTTGATATTTGGCAAAGGGGGAAGAATAGAGCATTTAAGTTCATGCTTATTATGTTGATATCATGACATGACTTTGTTATTTTAATACTTGTTATCATGTTTGATATTGTTACTTAACACTTGTTGATAATATTGATATTATAATATGTTAAAAATTAATCTAAACTTAAATAGGTTGTCAAATATCAAAAAGGGGGTGATGGGGATGATTGTTGGTGCAATTATGCTCTTGATGAGAAGTTTCAATGATTGATAACTATTTAAGTTTAGGTTAATAAAGTGTATCTCACTTGTGTTATGAGTGTGCAGGATAAGTGAAGTTTTTGTAGGTTGGAAGACTGGATGTAAGAGAAGGGAAATCTAAGAAGACCAAGGACCAGATTCTTAGTAAAAGATGAGAACTCGAGCAAATCGCATGCTCGGATACAAGGGTGGATGAAGACCCGAACGCAAGGAAGCTCCAGGCACACAAGTCCAAAGAACATGAGAAACATCTGGCATGAGGTAATTGGGAAACGAGGGTAGAGAAGCTTAAATTAGAGGGTTTAGGGATAAAAACCATATTTTAAGGTTCACCAATTAATTGGTATGGTATAGCAATCGATTGGTGAGCCAAAAACCCTAAATCCAAATTTCAGATTTTACAACACCAATCGATTGGGTTAAATTCAGAATTTGAGGTTTACTCAATTGTTGTATTAATCGATTAGTAAGTTGTGTCAATCGATTAAAAAATAATTCTGAGCAAACAGAAGGTGCTCAAAATTGATTGGTTTATTCGATTAAGGGGTGTCAATTGATTAGACCAATCAATTGATAGTTTTCTTGAGTGAACAGAGTCTCTCCAAATCGATTGGCAGATCGATTAGACATTGCCAATTGATTGATGCAATCGATTGGGAGAGTTTTCTAGAGCGAATAGAAATCTAGCAAATCAATTGGTAATTCCCACCAATTGATTGGAATTCAAAAATCAAGGAAATCTTAACCGTTAACCTGGAGTCAGTGACCATTTAACGAATAGTCAATGGTCAATAATTAATTGGTGAGTTATACCAATCAATTAGTGGCGGCAAAAAGTTACAGAAATAGCTCAATTTTGAACTATTTAAAAGGGGCTTTTTCCATCAGAGGAGGACACTGTTCCATTGAGTTTTTCTTGTTCTACATCGACATCAAGCTTTCATCTATAACATTTTCAAGCAATCAAGAGAAGAAGAACTGAGCTAAACTTGTAATCTCCATCATTTCTTCTTTCTTGATGCTTCTTTACTTGTTGAAATCTGTAAAGGTTCTATAAGAAGGTTTTTCCACCTTCGGTTCTTGCCTGAGAAGGATAAGTTTTAGTGGAAGTAGAAAGCTAAGAGTGAACTCTTGGATTTGTCGTCTCAAGGAGGCGGACACCAAATAAAATCACCTGAGTTAGTGTTGTGCTTGTATTGCTTCAAGGTTTTCGCTGCCCTAGTTCAAGACGAAGCGATTTGACTCCCCCCCCCCCCCCCCCCCCCCCCCCCCCCCCCCCCCCCCCCCCCCCCCCCCCCCCCCCCCCCCCTCCCTTCCCATTCTAGATCGCAAGGTCCTAACACTAGACAAGATCATGAGAATTATTTTATGATTTTTTTTGAATAGTGAAGCAAATAATGAGTTAGATTTCGATATTTTACAATGGTGATGTAGGATCCTTTTGATGCTAAGGGGTGAATAACGTAATCGTTTTATCATCATTTTCTTTTTCTAACAAAGCCATTAGTAGCACAGTAGAAATAATACAAAATAGAATAAGACAAGAAAGACAATAAGTTTTAATGTGGTTTAGCAACCCCCAGGATCCCTACTCCTTCTATGTCTCAAACGTGAGCGTTAATAATTTTCTCTTTTACGGAAACCTTCCAAAGATGAAGAATCCTCTTATAAGTTTAGTAAAACAACACAATAAATAAAATAGATAAATAAAAGCACAATTATGAAAATAAAATCCATTGTGAACCGACTGGAAACCCTGAGTATTGTGACACTTCTCCTGGCGCTTCCTGGACCACACGAGCAAGACTCAAGAGATTTTTTTTAGCATTGAGAATGAATAGATTACTTGTAGTTGTTGTAAGAAGAGGCTACTTTGAGTCCCTTTTTATACAACCTGATCGACACTCCTCTAGTCAATTGGACGCTCCTTTAGTCGATTGGACCTCCGCTGACTCATTTACAAACTCAATCCTCTTCGAGCTAAGTTTTGACCGTCTGGTCAACTAGATACCCTATAGTCACCTAGAGCTTGGTCAAAACTTATTTGCGAATTGACGCATACGAACTCAATCACATCGACTTCTGATCGACTGGACTGTCTTCCGACTGCCTGGACCATGAGTTCGATGACTTGAAGTAGTTCCTAACTAGTCTCGCCCAAGCTTTTGTCCGACTACGTTTCCTACAAAATAAACAAGCAGATAATAAAAAAAACATGGAAAACTTAGTACTTGGGTTACCTAACATACTATGTTTACTTGCTTAGAGTTTACTCCTCCAAAACTTTTCCCTTTGCTAAGTATTTAACTCCCAGTTGACCTATAGAGACTTCCACTACCAAGTGTTCAGCTCTTAGCTAGCCCTCTTAGACTTAGCTTAGTTCTCAAGTAGGTATGTCTAGTTCTCAACTAGGACTTCTCCTACCTAACTCTGCTAGGCAACTAGGTTTGCCTAGTTCCCAACTAGACATTCCCTTGCCTAGCCATGCTAGGACTTTCACTGCATGGTTCCTAAGTAGGACTTTCATTACTTAGTCCCACTAGGACTTGTTGGTACAAGGAGCACCAGATGATCGAACCTGAGTTTTGATAATGGAAAAAGGTTCAAGTTAAATTTGAAAAGTTGACTAATGAGTTGAATTTAGTGTGCAGGTAGTACAAAAAAGTCCTAATTACAGTTAGGCAAAGAAAGTCCTAATCTGAAGGATTGGACAAGGAAGACCTCATTTGAAGGACTAGATAAAAGAAGTCTTGATCTGGAGGATTGGACAAGGAAGAGCCAGTTTGGATGACTGGGCAAGGAAGTCCTGATCTGGAGGATTGGACAAGGAAGGCTTGGTTTGGAGGACTAGGCAAGGAAGTCCTGGTCAGAAGGATTCGGCAAGAAGTCTTGGCAGATTAGAGTATTAGGCGAAGAGTCTAGGCAGGTTTAGAGGATCAGACGTCTAACAGTTGAAGTCCTGGGGATCGAGGATCAAGGCTGAGCAAAAGTCCAACAGGTCTGAAGGATCGAGTTAGCAAAAGGTAACTTCTCCCGAGTGGAGTGGGTGAGGACACGTTCCTAGTAAGGGGAATAGTAGACATCGATCTGACCTATGATTTCACTGGAAAACTAAAATCAAGATCAAATAGTTTACCAAAACTATTTTCTTCCTATTTATTTTATTTCTGGACTAACTTATAATGCAGGAAAGGAGGATCTGAAACTTTGTATTCCGAACGTCCTTATATAGATCCAGGCGACCGAAAGGTCAGGCGCATGGAGAGGTTCTAGACGTTCAGATCTGGATAAGGTATTGCGAAGTCTAAGTTGATCCGGCAACCTCCACGTTAGCATCTAGGCACCCAGAAAGGATACAGGCGATCGGAAGATACCGAGTCAGCGTTGAAAGTGAATCGACGGGATGACATGGCGGCGCCCGGAAGGACTTCCAGGTGCTCGGATTAGGCTTTATAAGTAGCTCTGAGGGGAAATCCTAAAATCAACTTCATACGCTACTATGATGATTTCCTGAGCGCAAACATCTAATCCAAAATGTCATCGTAACATCGAGGAGTTGCACCGACAACTACAATTCTAAGAGTTTAGGACAGTATAAGTTTACCGATCCTAACATGTTTCGTAAAACGACAAACTCCTTCTCGTAAGAGAGGAGTTTTTATAGTGGATTGTTCGTCGAAAATGATCATGGATTGTGGGCCTTGGAGTAGCAGTCTATGGTTGTAAACCAAGTAAAAACAAAAGTGTTATTATTTCTTCTTTCCATTGCACTTTCTGTTTCCACATACTTCTGTACTCTAATTACACACGAATCTTTTAAAGAGTGAAAAAGCAATAAAGTGTTATTCACTCCCCCCTCTAGCGCTTGAACTTGATTCTACAAGACTTTCATTGTCTGATTCCCAATTAGGACTTTCACTACCTAACCCCACTAAGACTTCTACTGCCTGATTTCCAATCAGGTCTTTCTCTTGCCTAGTCTCACTAGAACTTACACTGTCAAGTCTCACTATGACTTGCACTGCCTAGTCCCACTAGGTCATTCCACTAACTTGTCATGTATCTTGTCCTACTTGGACTTTTCACTCACTTTTATGTTTTAAATTAACCTTGACTTACTTGGACTCTGCACTCAACTTGATCAACCTTCTGAAGGTGAAGAAGCATCTTACAACCTATTTCTTACAACAAATACAAGCAATACAACCAAATACAAAGATACAAATGAAATCAAAGTAAAACAAACTTTACAAGTGAAATTGTGCTTTGAATGCTTCTTTATCGCTTTGGATTGCCTTTTGATAATAAGAAATGCAGTAACACTTCATCTCCAAATCCTCAAAAATCGGCCTTGAGAATCCTTTTAGAAATCCTCTTTATAAGACTACTTTTTAGGCTGATTTCTGTCTAGCAATTGATTGCTAGACTTCACCAATCGATTGTTATCGAATCTGACCATTTAAACCTGCAGAACAACTATTCTTTACCTTAGCAATTGATTGATATACCTACCAATTGATTGTCAATCTATAGTAATCGATTATAATACTTACTATACTTTGCAATTGATTGTTGTGCTCCAGCGATTGGGTTCTTACAAACCCCCTTTACACTCTTAAAACCTTGAATTCAAGATTTTAAAATCCACCGATCGATCGATATACTTTATCAATTGATTGATACTCTTATTTTAGTCTTACCAAAGCTATATTCTCTTCTTGCCTGATATCCGATTAATGTCAACCTACTATGATTTCTTTTGCTCAATATCCAATCAACCTTGACCTATTAGGACTTTTCATGGTCTGATATCTGATCAACCTTGACATGTTGGGACTTTGTCATTGCCAAACATCCAATTTTCTTTGGCCTATTTGGACTACTCATCTCATGCATACAGTCAATCATAACCTGTTAGGACTTACCTCGTTGTTAGGTGTTCGGTTAACCATGACCCACTTTAACTTTCCTCTTATCAACCTCCCCTTGGATTTTCAATCACCAAGTATCTTATTAACTGTAACCCACCTGGACTTTCCTCCCCTTATGCTAACTTTTCATCAATCTTTTGATCACTAGGTGCCCGATCAACCATGATCCATTTGAATTTTTCTCACCTCATGCCAATGCCACGTTGGACTTCTGAGAATATCAAGTATCCAGTCAACCTTAATCTACTTGATGTCTCACTTTACCATTGTGATCAAACACCATATTGGTTAACATCTACCATATTGGTCATACTTTACTATATTGGTCAAACATCAAAAGTTTCCAACTTGAGTTAACTCAAATTTGGTCAACTTGATCAGCCTTGATCTGAGGTCGATTGTACCAATATTTAATACCAAAGGAACGAACACTATGGGAATAGAAAAATAGAAGTGAATAATGATGTCACTTTCTAAGGTAAAAAAGTAAACGAATTACATGGACTTTAATTCTCTTATATTCTTAGGAGATACGTAAGTAACTTAAATAAGTACAAGCTATTATATATATATATATATATATATATATATATATTATAAATTTATAATTTAAAAAATATTAATATAATAATTTTAACTGTCGTAAATCATGAATCGAATCATAATTGATGGTTCCAAATCATGAACTGTAATCATCTTAAGTGGTTAAAATTAAGAATCGACATTCCAAGAACTGTCGAATTGTCGATTCCAAACTATTAAACCATTGATTCTGATAGTAATTCTAGGTTGAATAGGCCATTAGCTTAGAACGAGCTAAATGGGCCTTTTAGATAGGGGGTGTAATCGAACCGAGTCGAGCCGAACAGTAAGAGGCTCGAGCTCGAGCTCGGTTCGTTTTTTCTATGCTCGAGTTCGGCTAGAGTTCGATTCGAGCTTTAATTCTTAAGCTCGAGATCGGCTCGTAATGAGCTTGGCTCGTAATGAAATTAAATAGTTCGCGAACGGCTCGAAAAAGACTCGTTTTAAAGTTAAACGAATTCAGTTCAAGCTTGATTCGAAAATAACTCGTTTAAAAGTTAAACGAGCTTAGTTCTAGTTTGGCTCGTTAATATATAATATTTATAATTCATGTAATATATATATATATATATATATATATATATATATATATATATATATTCGCGAATCTGCGAATCTCTTAACAAACACGTTCGTGAGCCTTTAAACGAACATGTTCGCGAGCTCACGAATCAAATACTGGTAAGCTCGAGTTCGGCTCGATAATATTTTCGAGCTCGAAATCAGCTCGTTAACTTAATCGAACGAACTCAAACGAACTTTTTTTCAAGCCGAGACTCGAATAGCTTGTGAGCAGCTTGGCTCGTTTACACCCCTACTTTTAGACCAAGGAATCCATTAGAAAACAATATGAATAAAAGCTAGCTAGGTTGATTGATTTGCAAATTAAACGGATTGAGCAAATTAGTTATGTTATATGGATAAAATAGATTGGATACTTCAAAATATACTAGATAAATTATAAAAGTCAAGAATTAGACAAATAAAATAAGTTAAATATAGATTAAAATATTTTATTGGCTATATCATTTCATGTTTAATAAAAAAAAAGAGAGAACGGATTATCCCTGCAGCTTAACGGATTATCCCAACCAAATATAAAATAAGAGTATGATTGTTTGGAAAGAATAGTTTATCCAAGATAGCAGGTAAGAAAAACAAACACCTCTAAAAAAGAAAATATTATACATATAAATATTACTTACATGATGATGACTGAACTCGCCGTCGTTCTCTGCTCTCGCACGCGCAAGTCAAGAGTCTTATTATTAAAATGCATCTGCAATGAGAATGGCGAGTAGAAGAAACGAACTGCTGATTGCCCTATCGATAGTCTATCCAGGAAGTAAAACTGAACAAGAGAAGCTAGCAAAAGGAACGACGGCACTCTAATGGTCACTTTTGCCGATGGACTCTCGATGCGGAGAATATCTAGAACAATAGTCGAGTTGACTTGACCCACACCGACAGTTGGATAGATACGGAGTGTAGTAATTGTTTGGAAATATCGCCGCCTGCCAACTTGCAAAATAAACAAACGGCAGCAAGACCAATTCGGCAATTGTCGGCCGACCGTATCCAAGGTCAAGATTTGGGCTGACGCTTGGTGGGAGGTTGCTTGAAGGCGAAGGTGAATCGGTAGATCGCATGCATTTCTATCGGCGGCTTGTTTAGGCACGTGCGCGACAAGTAATCAAAACATGAAATGAAAGTGCATGTTTGTACTTGACTTTACACCATTCGTTTGGGGAAGTTTCGTTTCGTTATCGACTATTTATTTTCTTTTTCAAAATGGCAGTAAGAGTATTAAGACCATTACTTGTTTATAATTTTTAAATCCGTATTAAATAGTTTTGATTAAAGGTACTTAATGATTTGGTTGCTCAAGGATCAAAACGCCATTTGGTTGCTAGATTTTACCCAAGATAGTCCTTTAAGTAATTTTGGTCAATTTTTATAGTTTTATCAAATTTAAGTTTCAAGATTAGAAATAAATTTTAGGACCTCCAATATTAATAATTTATTTACAAATGATAATTTTGGCTAGAAGTAATTGATGAAATTCTCCCTGTAGAAAACTTTCCTCAATTAAACATGGCTTAAAGGTTCTTGTTCAATCATCTATGGTGCTCTTGACACCCATATCTTTGACCTCTCTTGCTCCCAATATCTTCTCAATCTGTCTCTCCTTCACCCTATCTGTTTTTTGCCTCTTTCACTCACCATCACATGCTTTGCCGTCACCATTGCAGTCGCTCGCTCGCTCCCTCTTCTGATGGAAATTTATTTTCCTAACCATATAAATTCTAAATCATATGAACTCAATAAAATAAATCATGCAAGATCTAAGTACATTGATATTATGACATAAATTAAATAAAGTAAAATTGAGATGATGAATCTGAATACAATAAAATTATCATTGTTTTTATAAGTGTGTCCTCAAAGTCTAGATCTTACAAAACGGAAGAACACCACCTTATAAGGTGGCCCCTCGAATGGTTCATACAATCTTCTCTGAACTCAATAGAGCTCCAACTCATTGAGCATGTTATCTTAGTCATACCAAGTTACCATTCACAGTCCATCTTGTCTCTTTGTGAGCTTCATATATGTCTTGTCAAATTCTTACCCAATTTAACATATACATCAAACTCATATGTAAAATCTAACTTAAATTCTTTATTCAAACGTAAAAAATGCAACATTGAGTTAGACCATTTAGTGCATAAGATAAGCTTGACCAAATTAAAAAATTCATTTGACTCAACTAGATCAATTAGCTCATTTGGCCTGATCGAACCAACCAAGTTTTATAGCTCACTGGTTAGGATTGACCAATCTAACTAGTTAAGCTAAGATTATTGAATAGTTATTTTAAAATTATTTTAACAACTAAACATATTTATGATTCTACAATAATTATTTCCCCAATGCCCCCAATTCTTATTTGGCAGGTGTGGCGTGTTTAATTTGCCTTCTTAACTAAGTCGCCGGCCACTGCAACTTGAAAGCTTATATCGATCGGCTGAATTACAGATATCGATCAGGAAATCTAGAAACACAAAGCGATCGATTCCTTCTATATAAAGCTATATACTAATTCCCCAGAATCAATCATCACTTCGAAGGTACCGGCCGCTACTACACGCCCTGACAGTGCCGCCATGGCAACGTTGGAGATGGAATTACCCCCGGCCGCCGCCGCCGCCGCCGCCGCCCCGCCGCCGCCGCCGCCGCCGCCGCCGCCGCCGCCGCCGCCCCTCCCTCGAGGTCCATGGCGGAGTTGGCGTTTCCGGCGCTCTTGTCAGTGGCGATCTACGGGAGCATCCCGCCGGCGGTGCATCTCGACCACCGCCAAATCCCGCTCTACGAGCCGCTCGTCGCGTTCATTTGCCTGGCCGTCATCACGAGCCTCGGCAACATAGTCCACGCGCTCATGAAGCCCGGCGCAGGCGGCGGCGATCTGCTGATAGGCCTGTCGCTTGCCTTCATGCTGATAGCTTTCGTGCTCCGGGTTCTGCTACTCGTGTAAGAACCATAACTGTATTCCTATACTGCTATACATTCCATCCTCTGTTGTTTCATTGACCTCTTGCATATAACACGATCGATCGATCGATCATCTGGTATAAACGCTGTATGATTCCCTAAATAACGCGGATATTAGTTATTTGGTGCCTATAATTATGATTCCCCCAATTCTGTTTCTCTTTTTGTCTCATTTTGTTCAACAAGCCAGCTTGATTCTTCTAGTTTGTATGAACTTTGTGTTGTTTCCGATAGTTCCGGGAGTACGCAAACTGATACGGATCGTCGAGGCTAGTGTTCAACACTATTTCTATAAACGATATTGCTCTGCTACGGTACTAACGGATAGCAGCAATTCGTTCCCAAGATACAACGACGAACGTCTCGGAATAATAGCACTCTAAATTCCGAGACCGACGAACTCTCTCGTAGACTTTTTGGACTCCAAATGCATTAGATGGGATGAATGCACAAGGAAGAGAAGAATCGATGAATTGATCGATGAAATTTCCAATCTGGAAGGATCTATTTATATTAAGTGAAGAGGTTGAATGAGTGGATGTGACCCTTGGTTGGGATCAATCTGGGCCCGATCTGGAGGGTTGTAACCCTTCATATAGCCCTTTTGATCTCATCCATCAGATCTGAAGAGTTGTGCCCATTAGATCTCGTCTCTTGTCATCAACCGTCGGATCTGAATCTCTTGATCCATTCGATCTGACGCTTCAGATCAGGTCTCATCCCAGCGGTCAGATCGTGATTCTTTGCGATCTAACGTTCCAGATCGCATCACAAACGATCCATCACACCTCTTTGATCAACGGTTGCCATCCGTTCGCCCAGTCAACAGTCCAGTCATCTCTTCTTGCCCACGTAGATGCCACACAGGCATTGTCACGTCAGATACGAGCCTGACACGTCACTCGAGTGCCACGTAGACACTGCAATGTCATCTGGAGCATAAATTTAAGCTCCTCAATGCTCCTCACGACGATGCACGCCTGACACGTCACCCGAGTGCCACGTAGGCACTACAATCCCATCTGAAGCATAAATTTAAGAGTGCAAAGTGCAGCTACAAAGCGCCCATTGCGCACATGCGCGCGTGGCAGGTGGCGAGCTCACAGGTGATAGAACCTGCTCGTCTCTGAAAAGAGAGCACCTGGTCTTGTTGTGTTAACTCCATTAACACAGCATTATTAATAAAGAAAGAAAACACATCAAAAATTTCTGATATAGGACTATTCTCCCATGTATTTCCTTATATATAACATTAATAAATAATTAATGTTATTTGGACCGACTTTACACAATTAATTTCTCATTTACCCTTAATCGATTTTGAGCAAACTAATAATCTAAATCTATCTACGCGAAACGTAAATTTCGATTTTGAAATCAATTTTGACTTTCATTAATTGATGGCATTCCAATTTTTTCACAAAACTGTATTGATCCATTAAGACCCCAATATCCAACACTTTGGATCGATGTATTGGCGTCAAGATGAGAGAAACTGCTCCAGATTGAAAAGGCCTCATTGAACCAGTTGCAAGCAACAATCCACAAAACGATATCCCTCTTTTTCATTTAGGATTCATATCCATGGTCAAACCGGCAGCCGCCTTAGGCGACGACTGCCTGTACAGTGAAAGCATAAGCATTTATTGGTGGGCAAAACTAAACTGATAAGATTTGCAGTTCCATTTCGATTATAAAATTCAAAACTCTATTAAATCGTTTCGAATTTGTAAAAATATAAACTGTTAGCAATTGATTGATGCATTATAATCAATGACGGTTGATTCGAGTTTGTAATAATTCAAAGAAACATATAGTCAAATGAAGTCCACATTTTGATTCGATTGATGCTTCTTCATCAATGCATGACACACTATAATTTCTGAATCAAAATCCTGCACCTCCACAAATTCAAGAGGTTATCAAGATCAATAACTGTAACTAAAACAGAGCACCAAGACAAGACAAAGCAGTAAATAAACAAGAACCAACAGAGTTAAACCATGCAAGGCAACCCAGCTTCAAGCTTTGCCCTTCCCCTTTCGATCCTCCTGCTCCTCCTCCCTTGCCACGATCCTGAACTTTCCACTTTGTTGTTGCTGCCTCAATGCAAATATATTGAAGATGAAGAAGGAATGAAAATATAAAACTTTCTAATGATTTTTATGTGTTTTGGTTACCTTCTCCCAGAGCTTTGTGTGCTCCGCACAGAATCCTGCAACAATGGCCGCGCCGCGCCGCTCCTTGTACTCAAAGCAGAGCCGCTGCTCCATCCCGCATGACACATGGAAACTCAAACTGCATTTGGGTTCCGAGCACTCAACCGCGCACCCACCGGCCGCGCCGCAAAGATAGCATCTCTGCTTCCACCGCCTATCAGGGACGCGGGAACACTCGATGCCCTCTCGGCCTTTGGGGTCCCGGAAAAAGACCTCCGGTACGAAGAGTGCGCACACGATGTGCGCCCACCGGCCATCCTCCGTCGGCTTCATCGCGCCCCTCTGCACGGGGCAGAGGCAGCAACTCGCCTCCGCAGCCCCCTTCTCGGGGCGGCGCTCGCACAGCTCGCAGAACCAGTCGCCCTCAGGGATCAAATCGATGAGAGGGCTGCCGTAGCAGGAAGCGTGAACCATGAGATCGCAGCCGTCACAGAACACGATGGGGTCGAGTGGGTCGCCGTCGGTGCTCCGGCAAACTGCACAGATGACGCCATCATCTTCCTCATCTGCTTCTTCTCCGCTGTCGGCTCGTTCCTTCGGTCCCTCTTCTTCCTCAGCTTCGTCACCAGGCCGCAGGTTGAGGTCGATAGAGGAAGAGTGGAAAGGGGCCCAAACTCTCTTTTTGGCCGGGAGGCAGACGGCTGCTGCGAAGCAGGCTAATCTCTTTTTAGCAGGGAGGGATTGGAGGAAGTAAGGGCCATGGGAGGAGGAGTGGGAGAGGTCTTCTTGGTGGTGGTGGAGAAGCTTGTACCTTTTGGATGGTGGTAGCTCCATGATTCACAGTAAAGAGAAGAGAAAAATTGCGAATCAAAGGGCGGATAGTTGGAAGGAAAGGGAGAAGCAGAAGAATTTAGAGGGCGAGGAAGGCGACGCGGGAATTGGGAGGCGCGAAGGGTTTTAGTTCATGGGTTTGGTTTAAATCCAAAACCGCGGCGTGTGGTTGAAATTACCGCGGGAATGTGCTCGCGCCTAGTTAAAATTTCAGTCCAAATATATTAATTATAAAATTAGATTAAATTAAAATTTTAATTCATTAATTTATTGATTTAATTTTGAGTTGTAAAATAGACTACTAGATAAATTTGATCAATTAAAATAAATCAAATTAATAAATAACTATATTAATTTAAAATACAAAATGCTTTAATACCCATCAAACAAAATATTTTGATAGATTAAATTATTAATCCTTTGGCTGTATTATTAGGCTTATTACAGTTGGGCTTTTCGGAGGCCGCAATTTGGGCTTAGTCGGTGAATTATCTGGAAGCTTCTAATCTTCCAAGAGGCTTCCCGATCCAGTCTCCGAAGCTTCTAATTCCTTCTCAGTCTTCTCCCTTCTTCTCCGTTTCCCCTTTCTCCTGCATAAATTCCGAGGAAGAGAAGAAGCTTGCAATCCACGCGCTAAACTGCGGCCATGGATGTGAGAGTGTTTGGTTTGGAGAACCCGGTGATGTCGACCTTGCACCACCTGATGAACGTGCCCGACGAGATGGAGAAGGGCATGGGTGCGCCCACGCGCGCCTACGTCCAGGACGCCAGGGCCATGGCCTCTACACCCGCCGACATCAAGGAGCTCCCATCGGCCTACGCCTTCATCGTGGACATGCCTGGCGTCAAGCCGGTCGACATCAAGGTCCAGGTCGAGGACGACCGCGTCCTTGTCATCGGCGGCGAGCGCACGCGCGGCTCCCCTGGGGAGGAAGACGGCTGGAAGTACCTGCGGATGGAGCGGCGCGTCGGCAAGTTCATGCGCAAGTTCGCGCTCCCGGACAACGCGAATGTGGACGCCATCACCGCCGTGTGCCAGAACGGCTTGCTTACCGTCACTGTCCAGAAGCTACCGCCGGCGGAGCCCAAGAAGCCCAAGACCGTCGAGGTTAGGGTTTCTTGAGCACTAATCAGGTCGTCTTTTCCGGAGATCTGCTATGGTTAAGCGTATGTTTGTTTTGTTAGCTTGCTTTTGTGGTTTGGGAACCCAATCTGAGAGACGACTGTAGAAATGCTTGGGATCTCTTAAATATATAGTAATACTTCCTTTTAAGTTGGAGTGTATATATCAAGAATGCCAAATTTATCAGGTAGGAAATGAAAATTTAACGAACTTAATGATTTATTGAACAAGTCTGCAAGTTAGAAAGTTGATGACACATGGGCAATTTCTATAACACCTGATTCGATTCATTCTCGAACTACATAACAATCGATTTTTATATGTTTGGTGCGTTCATGATAAATTAAGTTAGCAATAATGTGAAGAGCTGCTTCACTATCACAAAATAGCTTCGTCGATTGTCGATGCATCATTCGTAAATCATCCAATAAATACTTGAGTTCACATGTAATTGAAGTCTTGGCTCGATATTCCAATTCTGTTAAAGATCTTTATATTGTAGTTTATTTTTTGGTTCTCCATGAAATAGGTGATCCTTCAAGGAAAAAATGCAATAATCAATCACAAATCATCTGGGTGATTGAACATCGAGCTCGACATTGTAAAATCCCTTTAAAAGTAAATTTTCTTTAATAGAAAAAATAATTCTTGATCAAGTCTACCTCTAAGAAATTGCAAAAGATAATGAACAACATCTAAATGAGGCTTTTTTTTTTATTCTTATATAAATTGACACAAAATGTGAATTGCATAAGTTATGTCTGGTCTTATAATGGTGAGATAAATAAGTTGTCCCGCTGCCCTTCTATAAGCAAATGGATTTTTTAATGACTCTCTTTTTATGGGCAGGAGTTTGACATATTCTTCCATAGGTGTAGACAATGATTTGACCAAGTAAATTTGCTTCATCTAGAATGTCAATAGTGTACTTTTGTTGAGATATTGAAATATTATTGGTAGATCAAGCAACTTTAATACCAAAGAAATATTGTAATTGTTTTCGTCAAGATCAACTTCTGGATGCGCGACCTTTCCTCAACAACACTCCGGAAGGAAAGTGGGTGGGAGCGCTAAGGGTCGCCGAAAATCTGCAAGCACATATACCGTGAGAAGGAAGGCCGGGATGACCGGTGCGACCACTCCGATGCCTAAGTCAGCTTCTGGTAGGCGAAATGGGAAACACAAAAGGCCACAGTGAGAGTGATTGCATACCTCTGCCCCGCTGAAGGGGCCCTCCTTATATATTGGAGATGAATGTCGTACTACGGAGAGAGTAAGGCGAGGGTTACTCTATAGGCGAGGTCCGTACAAGTAGGGCAGTGGCGTATGAATGAGGGCAGTACCTTCGAGGACAGAAGTGTACGTCGGGCGGCGCCCTGCCATACCTAGCAAAGGCATGTCAGAAACCGGACTACCGTACGTACCAATACGAAGGGAGTGGCCAGTAAAGTGGGGAGAGAGAGAAGGTTATATGATTCGGCTCTATTCCTGCCTTGTTCCGCCTCGGCCTTTGGGGCGACTCGGAGATGCTAGCTAGTGGACTCGCGAGGAGTCGGCTCGGAGACGCCCTCCGAATCCCCTATTAACGGACCGGCCTTGCGGACTCGGATCGGGCCTACCCTGAGAGCTATCCGGGGATTCTGACTCGGGTTCCGGGCCTCCACTTGTACGCTTGAGGGCTGTTGACTCGGTTCGGACGTCCTACACGATCAAATCCGCCTCCGTATCTTACGACCGTAACACCAGCCTTCCTACGAGTCTAGTCGAAGGAGACGCGCGTTCGACTGACTAGACCGAGTGGAGCCCGAGTCCGAGTCCGAGTCGAGCCATGACGATTGATATTCGGGAGATACGTCGCTCGTGCGAAGCTACCACGTGTCGGGGCGACAGTGGCTAATCAGAACGGCGGGCACGTGGTCAGCATGGTGCGGGTCATTTTCGAGGCGTGGGTTAATGAGGTGAGGTGTCCGATGTGACAGACGAATCGCCGTAATAATGATGGAGATCTCGCCTAGGGAATGCAACTCATCGGACGGTTGCAAATTGATCCCGCCTTTTTCCATCGCTTGATCAGACGGCTGAAAAGCAGTAGGGTTCGGTATAAGTAGGTCGAAGGGATAGGCGCGTCGCGCCTACGTCACCGCGCTGGTTCTTCTTCTTCCGCTAGTCTCCGCCTCCGTCTGTTCCTGTCTCCCAGTCCTTTTACTTCCTCTGAACCAAGTAAGCTCTCGCTTCTTCCTTTCATCGTTGAGTTTTTAGAAACCGTCGTAGGCTTAGAGATGACGTCTGAGGAGCCTGCGAAGCCTGCGGGTCGCTGGTACGAGTCCATAGTCAGCACTTTTAGTGCTCAGTCTAGGTCAGAACTTAGACTCAAGTACGAGATCCCGAGTGGGTATAGGATCGAGGTCCTCGAGCGTTACCATCGTCCACATATTCCTCCTCCCGGTTTCCTGACCTTCTTCCAAGGTCAGCTAGAAGGAGGGCTCCGTTTCCCGTTTCCAGCTTTCTTTCAAGAGATAGCAGAGTACTTCCAGATCCCTTTGAATCAACTGGCGCCTAACTCCTTCCGACTCCTTTGCGGAGTTGTCTTAGTATTCCGAATGTACCAGATCCCCCTAGATCCCGCTGTCTTTCATTTTTTCTTTTACCCGAAGATGAAGAAGGAGGGCGTCTTTTTCTTCAATGCGAAGCCTGGTTTTCCTTTTCTATGCAAGTATCCAACTTCCAACAAGGGTTGGCATCCGAAGTTTTTCTACCTTTCTCCCTCGAATCCTTTCGACTTCCCGACCGAGTGGCATGTAGAGCTCCCGGCTCCGCTTGTTCTGAAGCCCTACAAGAAGAATAAGGTTTACTTGGAAGCGTCCGAGTCGCTGAAGGGCCTCCAATTCGATGTTAACAAGCTGGTGGGCGAGGAAGGGCTTCTCTTCCGAGCCGGCTTGAGCCCTATCGCCACTGAGCTTTCGGCGGCACTCGGTAAGCTGCATTTTTACTCGGGCTTCTGTAATAACTAACTCAGCTTTTCTTTTCTTCTTTGGGCAGACGACGTTTGGATGGACGCATCGACCAACAAATTCCTGAAGTGGACTCGGGCGGTGTTGGAGGCGCTGATCACACCTACCAAGTCGACCATTGCTGAAGGGGTCGAATCAGTGGAACCACAGGCGACTGTGATTCCCGAGGGGGAAGGGGCAGATCAGCTTCCCGAGACGATGGAGCCTGAGACCTCCGTTCGGGGAGATGATTCCGCGACTGAGGAGCCGGAGGGCCCGGGCCCTTCAGCAAAGAAGGGCAAAGAGGTGTCGGGGGAAGGGAGTCGATCAAAGAAAACTTCTTCGTCATCCTCCCACTCTAAGAAGAAGCACCACCGCCCTCACTCACCGCACCGTGAGGAGAAGCGGTCCAAGAAATCCAGCCCCATCCGCCGCGAAGAGAAACGACTTAAGAAGTCTCGAGCTTCTAAGGGGCATCCTCCTGCGCCAGGTACTGCGGGCGCTAGCAGAGCCGGTCCGCTTCCCGAAGCCGAGCCTCCGTTGCAGTCGACATCGATCGAAGCGAGGAGCGCGGACGCGGGTGTGGGAGGGACGGCATCACCTGGCCTTGGGGCCGAGCTGACAGTTGTCGCGGAACCGGAGGTGGAATCGGCGGCTGGAGCGACACCTATGGGGGTAGCGCCACCGGCTGTGGCCTCGTCTTCAGGAGTCGGGGGATCGACGGGTTCGGGTTCGGCCGGTTCGGGGGTTGCCCGGCCTTCTTCCTCAGGCATGGACTTCAGATCGATGCAGATGACCCGAGTGGCTGCAGACGAGCCTTTTTCCACCGAAGAGATGATGGACATGATGAACCGTGTTCGCGCGATACGCAACGCCGATTCGTTCCAAGGAATCAATACCTCCGAGCTGAGTTACCGGGGCAACTTCCATATCTTGCAGGTGAGCATTCCCTATCTCCATTGATCTTATTTTTCCTTGCGGTTAACTAGGCTCCTGCTTCTCGGACAGATCTGGGGCGAACACATGGAAATACACACCCGCTTACTCTACCTGAACTGGCAATTTGCCGTAATGGACCGGCAGATGCAAACGCTAAGGGCTCAGGATGCCGAGCGGCTGCGCGAGCTGACCGTAGTTAAGGCGGCAGCTACCAAGAGTGACGAGGAGGTTGCACATTACCGGGCTGAACTGTTGAAGGCCCAGGAGAAGGCGGAGAGTCTCGAGCAAGAGACCGCGTCGGCTCGGGCTAAGGATCAGGAAGAGCTGAAGCAGGCCCGGGATCAGCTAACTCAACGGGACAAGGAGCTGTCTCGAGTGTTGGAGGAATCGGCCACCTGGAAGAAGCAGGCGGAGGAGAAGAAAGCCTGGGAGGTCGAGTTCGCCGCATATAAAGAGGGTGAGCCCGGGCGGGTGCAAGCTGCTAAGGAAGCTTGGTTGGCCTCAAAAGAATACTTCGACCAGTTCCAAGAGAAAACAACCCAAATGTTGGAGCACGACTTTGACGGGGCGCTGAAGCAAGTGTACGAGGCGGGTTTGTTTCCTCCCGGCACCCCTCTAGAATTTCTGGACATAGAGAAGGTTTGGTCGACACTGCTCGAGTCAGAGAGGAGAGGTTGAGTGATGGTGTAATCCTCTTTTGTATCCTCCCGATTTTGAAATTGAATGGAAACTTGTTGCCTTGTAGTTATTGTTGACTGGTGTATAGAGGTCGCCAGGCGTGCCTCTTGTTTATCGGCACTAGCATCGGAGTTATCTTCGAAGGATAATTCTTGTAATCGGGGGCTTGATCCCGACTGCGCTCAGACCGGGAGAGATTGAACCCTGAGAAGGGCGATGGCTGAAGGAGCAGGTCCGAGACCTTACCTGATAGCTCGATCCCGACTATGACCGAGTCGGGAGAGATTTGACCCTAAGAAGGGCGATCACTGAAGGAGCAGGTCCGAGACCTGATAGCTCAATCCCGACTATGACCGAGTCGGGAGAGATTGGATCTTGAGAAGGGCGATTGCTGAAGGAGCAGGTCCGAGACCTGATAGCTCGATCCCGACTGTGACCGAGTCAGGAGAGATTGGACCCTGAGAAGGGCGATTGCTGAAGGAGCAGATCCGAGACCTGATAGCTCGATCCCGACTATGGCCGAGTCGGGAGAGATTGGACCCTAAGAGGGGCGATTGCTGAAGGAGCAGGTCCGAGACCTGATAGCTCAATCCCGACTATGATCGAGTCGGGAGAGATTGGACCCTGAGAAGGGCGATTGCTGAAGGAGCAGGTCCGAGACCTGATAGCTCAATCCCGACTATGACCGAGTCGGGAGAGATTGGACCCTGAGAAGGGCGATTGCTGAAGGAGCAGGTCCGAGACCTGATAGCTCAATCCCGATTATGACCGAGTCGGGAGAGGTTGGACCCTGAGAAGGGTGATTGCTGAAGGAGCAGGTCCGAGACTTGATAGGAGGGATTTGCAGCTCGACACGGACGAGTGATGCCTGAAAAAGCCACTTCATTATCAGGCACGTTTTCAGTAAAAAATACAAGGGAATGTAAGAAAAGAGCTTCCGTGAGCTCGTCAAGTCCGATACGACTGCAGGTGGGTCGCGTTCCATGGCCGCACTAAGTCCTTCCCTGTTGAGTCCGCTAGGTAGTAGGCGCCGAAACTCGTTTTCTTGATGACTCGATACGGGCCCTCCCATGGTGGTTCGAGTTTGCCGACGTCTCCTACCGGTTTGACTTTCTTCCAAACCAAGTCTCCGACTTGAAAAGTCTAGGGAATGACTCGCCTGTTGTATGTGCTGCACATGCGTTGTCGGTATGCGGTTAACCGAGTGTCCGCTCGGTCTCGGGTTTCCGAAATGAGGTCCAGCTCCATGAGTCTCCGGTTGTCGTTGTCGGCGTCGTAACATTGCCGCCGATCCGACTCGACCCCTACCTCCATGGGAACCACAGCTTCCCCGCCGTATACTAAGTGGAAAGGCGTCATACCGGTGCTTTCTCTCGGAGTAGTGCGGTATGCCCAGAGGATGCAGGGCAGTTCTTCAACCCAACTTCCTCCTTCATGATCTAACTTGGTTTTTAGCCCCCGCACTATCTCCCGATTGATGACCTCGGTTTGCCCATTGCTCTGGGGATAAGCCACAGAGGTGAAGGCTTGCTGGATGCCGAGCCCCTTGCACCATTCTTGGAGCTTTTTGCCTTGAAATTGTCATCCGTTATCCGAGACGAGCCGACAGAGGATGCCATATCGGCACACAATATTTTTTCACAAAAACTTGAGCACCACGTCTTCAGTGATTCGGGCCAGGGCCTCGGCTTCCACCCATTTGGAGAAGTAATCCACCGCAACCAGTAAGAATTTCTTCTGCTGGGGCCTGTCGAAGGGCCCGACTATATCCATCCCCCATTGGTCGAAGGGGCATGAGGTAGTGGCTGTCTTCAACTGCTCCGTCGGGTGCCTCTTGAACGGTTGGTATTTTTGACAGTGGAGGCAAGTTGACACCAGCTTCGCTGAATCCGCTTGAAGAGTTGGCCAGAAGTATCCGGCTAGGAGAACCTTTCGGGCCAAAGATCGGCCCCCCGCATGACTGCCGCAACATCCTTGGTGGGCTTCCTTCAGCACGTATTCCTGCATCTTCGAGGCCGAGACACTTGAGCAACGGCCGAGAGAAGGCTCGCCGATACAATTGATCCCCGATCAGGGTAAATCGGGGGGCTCTTCTTTTGAGGAGGTGGGCTTGATCCGGATCCGCGGGTATTTCGCCAGTTCGGAGGAAAGCGAGTATCGGGGTCCTCCAATCACTCGGGTCGACCGTCCCGGATGGCTGGTCTATTTGTGCTATCCATGCTACTTGCATGATCGGCTCTTCCTCCGTCCACTCGGTGACAGAGCTCGCCAGTCGGGCTAATTCGTCAGCTTTGCAGTTCTCGGCTCGGGGAATTTTAAGGAGATTGACCTCCTTGAACTCCATCTTCAACTTTGCGAAGGCATCGGCGTACCGGCGAAGCCGATCATTCTTGATCCCGTAGTTTCCTTCGACTTGCTGAGACACCAGTTGGGAGTCCGAAAGGAGCTGCACCCGGGTTGCTCCCATCCTTCTGGCCGCTTGCAGGCCCATAAGAACTGCTTCGTACTCGGCCTCGTTGTTCGAGGCCTTGAAGCTTAATCGCACCGATAGCCGAACTTCCTCTCCCTGGGGGGAGACTAAGAGCACTCCGACTCCGCTCCCTTGCTTGTTGGAAGCTCCATCCACGTATGCTTTCCACTCCTCTTCGGACTCGTCTTGGTGCACTTCGGCGAGGAAGTCTGCCAATGCTTGAGCTTTAATCGCCGTGCGGGGTTGGTATTGGATGTCATATTGACTAAGTTCCATCGTCCACTTCGCCAGCCGCCCAGAGAACTCGGGTTGAGTAAGTACTCGCCCCAAGTTGCTGTTTGTCAATAGGTCACCGGGTGAGAGAGGAAATATGGCCGAAGCCGCCGAGTCGACAAGACTACCGTCCAGGCCAGCTTTTCCAAGCTGGTGTACCGGGTCTCTGCGTCCTTCAACAGATGACTGAAGAAGTATACAGGTTGTTGACAATGTCCTTCATTCTTTACTAGAACTGAGCTGGCTGCCGAGTCGGTGGTGGAGAGATACATCAAGAGTGGTTCGCCCGGAAGTGCTTTCGCCAATCGGGGGAGCTGAGTCAGGTAGGCCTTGAGTTCTTCAAAGGCTCGGTCACATTCGGCATTCCACTGGAACCGCTGAGCCTTCCTTAGGATTTTGAAGAAAGGGAGGCTCCGCCCTGTTGAATGAGAGATGAATCGGGATAAGGCTATTATGCGACCGACCAGTTTCTGGGCCTCTCTTAGGTTTCGGGGAGGGGCCATTTGTGCTAAGGCTTGTATTTTTTCTGGGTTAGCTTCGATTCCTCTTTCGGTCACTATGTAACCGAGAAATCGCCCGGCTCAGACACCGAAGAGGCACTTGGTCGGATTCAACTTGAGCCCGTATTGCCGCAAAGTACTACAAGTTTCGTCAATATCGACTATGAGAGAGCCGGCCCGAGTCGTCTTGATCAGGATGTCATCGACATAGACTTCAATGTTCCTCCCTTGTTGTTGTTGGAACACTCGATCCATCAAGCGTTGATAGGTGGCTCCTGCATTCTTCAGTCCGAATGACATAACGGTATAACAAAAGGTGTCATCGGCTATTATAAAGCTAACCTTGTCCTGATCGGTTACATCAAGTGGAATCTGATGATAGCCTTGATAGGCATCTAACATACATATGTATTCGAAATCCGGCAGTAGAGTCCACCAGCTGATCTATCCTTGGCAACGGGTAGCAGTCTTTCGGGCATGCTTTGTTGAGGTCCCGAAAGTCGACGCACACTCGCCACTTGTTGTTTGGCTTCGGCACGAGCACCACATTGGACAGCCAAGTCGGGAAATGCACTTCCTTGATGTGTCCCGCTTTCAGGAGCTTCTGCACCTCCTCTCGGATGACCTTGTTTTGCTCTGGGCCGAAGTGCCTTCTCTTCTGTTTGACGGGCCGGATGTCGGGCAGAACGTTGAGCCGATGGACAGCAACAGAGGGAGGGACGCCGGTGAGATCGTCGGTGCTCCATGCGAACACATCCTGGTTCCGGAAGAGGCATGCTCCGAGACTTTCTTTCAATTCGGGTGGTAGGTCCGCTGCTATATGAACGGTGGTCTCGGCTCGGCCCGGGCAAACCTGCAAGGTTTCTTTACCTTCAAGACTCGTCACAGAAGGGGCTTCCTGCACCGAGTGGATCTCGTCGCCTTGTATCTTCCGATTCTTCTTGGCTTCAGTTCTGACCATGTCCACATAACACTTTCTGGAGGCTAGCTGGTCTCCTCGGGCTTCCCCGACTTGGTCTCCGACAGGGAATTTCATTTTCTGGTGATAAGTGGAGACCACCGCCGAGAAAGCGCTGAGAGTCGGCCTTCCTAAGATGACATTATAAGCAGATGGCGCGTCTACTATAGTAAAGGAGACGCGCTAAGTCCTCTTCAAGGGTTCTTCTCCTAGCGAGATTGCTAGGGTGATTTGTCCAAGCGGCCGCACTTCATTCCCCGTGAATCCGAATAGCGATGTAGCCATAGGCGCCAAGTCGGCCTCATCAATCTGCATCTGAACAAAAGCCTTCTTAAAGATGATGTTTACCGAACTGCCCGTGTCGACGAAGACACGGGCGATGTCGTAGTTAGCAATGGTGGCATGCACGACCAAGGCGTCGTCATGCGGAACTTCCACTCCTTCCAAGTCTTGAGGTCCGAATCCGAGGATCGGACCTTCTCCCTGCCTGCCTCTGCCGACACCGTAGACCTCTAGTTGTCGGCTGTGGGCTTTTCTGGCCCGGTGAGAGTCACTGTCGGTTGCTCCCCCCGTGATCATGAGGATGCTGCCTCGGGGAGCGTTGCCATGGTTGTCTTCGGGGGCGTTCTCGGGGCGAGGGGGCCTCGGTTCTCTGGGAGCCTCGGATCAGGAGTTGGTTCCACCCGCCTTGGAGAACGGTCTCGAGGATGAGTCGGATCGAGGCGACGGGGGTCGCAATCCGGGACCAGCCCGCTCGGCGGCAGGCCGTCTCTGCCTTGGCGTGGGAGATCTCCGCGCCCGCTGATCAGCAGCTTGGCGTAGCTCTCGGGCATATTGATGGCATTCACTGGTGGCGTGGCTCCGAGACTGATGGTATGTGCAAAAACGGGGAACCCACCGTGAGGTTCCGGCAGGGGGACTAGGTTGGCTAGCCACCTCATGGATAGTCCGATGGCTCGGTTTAACTCGGCGTCCGGGAGGTGGTCCGAGTCGGGCCTAGGCAGCAGCTGCGGCGCTGGTTTTCGATCGGCTCGGGGGGCAGAGGGAGGATGCCGATGAGATGAACTGACTGTGGACGGGGTCAGTTTCCCTGCGTCGTGCGGACTGAGCCTCTTCCACGTGGATGTACTTGTCGGCCCGACTCAGCAAAACATCGAAGTTCTCGGGAGGTCTCTTGATTACCGATCTGAAGAAGTCCCCCTCCGTCAGGCCTTGGGAGAAGGCGCTCACGAGAACTTCCGAAGATGCCGCAGGCACCTCCTGTGCCACTTGGTTGAATCGGTGGACGAAGTCTTTTAGAGATTCTCGGGCTTTTTGCTTTGTGGCGAAGAGATCCATTATTGTCTTGCGGTAAGTCTTGCTGGTGGCGAAGTGCCGCAAGAAAGCGCCTTTGAAGTCGGCGAAGGACCGGATGGAAGACTGAGGAAGCCGATTGAACCATCTCAGGGCCGATCCGGCTAGGGTGGTCAAGAAGACCCGGCACTTGATGGCGTCAGTGTATTGGTGCAAGAGAGCGCCGTTCTCGAATCGGCCCAAATGGTCCTCTGGATCGGTATTCCCCGTGTAGTCGGAGAATTGTGGCGTTCTGAAATGCCGAGGCAATTCTTCCTCAAGGATTCGGCGCACGAAGGGCGAACTCTCGAATCCCCTTCCTTCTCCCGTCTCGGGTCCTTTTCCTCGAGCGGGTTCTCTGATCGGAGTCTGTTCTGCAGCTGACTCCATGGAGGCATCATAATAATCTGCTTCCGGCAAGGGCCTCAGGGAGGGGGCTTGCGGGGCTTCTGCCGGGGCCTGCTGTTGCCGAGTTGTTACCGGGGGGGCCTCCTCGGCCCGGGCGGGGATTCGCGAGGGAGGAGCCGGGGCTTCATGCTGACTTCGTGTAACGGCCAAAACGGCGGTCGCTATCCTCCGATCTAATTCTTCCTGCGTCAGAGTGATGAGCTGAGGCTGTTGCGATTCACCCATGGGCACGTCTTGATGGGACTTGCTATCTTCCCACAGACGGCGCCAAAATATGTTCCCGTCAAGATCAACGTCTGGATGCGCGACCTCTCCTCAGCTACACACCGGAAGGAAGGTGGACGAAGATGCTGTGGATCGTCAGAACCTGTGAGCACAGACACCGTGAGAAGGAAGGCCGGGATGACCGGCGCGACCACTCCGATGCTTAAGTCAATCTCTGAAGTGAGGAAGAAAAGAGACGAAAGTGAAATGGCGAGGAAAACAGAGAATGCATACCTCGACCCTCGGAGAGGGCATGCCCTATATATATGGAGAAGGAGGTCAGTACCACGGAAAAGGTGAGGTGGGGTTTACCTCCAAAGTACAGATCGTACACGAGGGGCCAGTTCCCAGCTCTCGGCCCGGATCTACTTCGCGGACTCGGATCAGTCTCGCCTTCCTAGTATCGGCGCGGGCGTATGCGGAGGTTGGGTTCGGATCGGACTCGAGTTGTCTCGGACACGGTCCCCACTACACCGAGGCTGACTCGGTCGTCTCCGGGACATAATCCTAGACCCGTACTATACGACCATAACATAACTCATCTAGATTTCTCCTAGTTTACTAAATGTTTGATGTGGACTTCTCCTGGTCTGTCGAATGTTACCTGACGTATTCGGTCATTTCCCTTGACAACTTCTATTGGTCTTTCCCATTGCTTATACAATGCATTATCAAGTTTTCTTATACCTCTACACTTAACACACGTATTGTATTACACGATAATTAACTTTAAGTCCTTTATTAAACATCAAAATATTGATTTGATCCCTTGGTACCAAGCCCAACATTTGGCTCTAATATTATTTGACACGGCACAATGGATGAACAAAGGGACGATCCTCCCTAGAGGATAATTCTTGATGCTCATGAGCAAAGAAAATTGAAAAATATAATAATTTCAAAAACTTATCAATTATATAAGATCCTAACCTCTTTTTATAATTTAAAAATACAATCTATTCTTTTTAAAATAATAATTTATTTTAATTAAATCTTAATTTTTCTAATGAAACCTAATAATTTTTTCTAAAAAATAAATAAATTATAAAAATTACAACTTAGATACTTTCTAATAAGAAAACGTGTAAAATTCAAAAGCCGATATTAATGAAAGGTGATAATTTTATCATAAATGAATTGTATCTTTCTACTTGATATAAAATTAATTTTATCTTTTAAGAGATACTTTTATTAATCTAAAAATTAATTATGTTTTCTAAAAATCAAATGATATATTTTTAATAAATTAATTTTTTTAATTAATTAACTTTTGAACATGTTAATTTATATCATCAACATATAAATATTGATGTGGTCCAAATTTCTCTATCTGCGGTTTCAGACCTCTTACTCAGTCACACCATCTCCTTTGGGTTCAACACCGATAGAGCTCCTTTGTTCTGCACCCGAGCGAGTCTTCGATCTGCGATATCAACATCAATTGCGGGGGTCGACATTGCCGGTACGACGCCTCCGATAGATAAGTTAGGGCTAAAAGAGAGTCTCTTCTTCGGGAGAAAGACTTTAGCAAAGCTAAAAGAAAAGGTGTCTTCTACTAGGAAGAGTTTCGGCTAGGGCAAAGGAAGGAGAAGAACAATGGCTAATTAGGTCAATCCTTTGCCTTAACTCTCGACTACTCATAGCGGTTGATTTGCCGAATTGGCCATTCCTCTCTCGATGAGCTCCTTCTTCCTTATATAAATCCGTAGTCAAACTCCATGTCAACAACCCCCATGCTTGCTGTGTCAGCCTCTTATCTAGGCAAAAGCTAAAGCTATTATCACCTCCTATCTGGGGATAAGTCAATTGCATGTGTGGGCAAAGGTAAGGTTGTTGTCCCCTCCGGTTTTGGTAGAAGTCAACCCTGTGTGTGGGTGGAGGTAAGGTTGTTATCAGCTCTTGTCCAAGATAACATCTGATACCTCTAACGTATGCGGGTCCACGATTGACCTTGTTGGGACCATTGCATTTGCTAGAGGGGGATGAATAGCTACTTTTGATCTTGCCTACAATATTGTTAGCAGAAATACAAGACAAAAATAAAATTAAGATCAAAATAATACAAACAATGTTAACCCCTTGATTTACTTGGTATCCACTTAATCGAGGTGACTAATCCAAGGATCCACACACACAACCAAAACTTGTTCACTATGAGCTTTCACCTTCTTAAAATAACTTTAAAGGTGGAAAAACCCTAACACTTGATCAACTTCTCATACAGATGTAAAGAGAAGTTTGGAAGAAGAATTTGAGAGCTTTACAGAACTTGAAGATCTTACAATGATGACAAAGTGAGAACTCTTCCGTCTCCAATCTTGAACCTATCTTTTTATATTCACGATACTAGTCGACTGTCTCAAGACCAGTCGACTGGTGGGCTCCAACGGCTATTATAGATTTGCATTATTTTTTCAACTATCAGCCCCAACGTTCAAATACCAGTCGATTGAGACTTATCCAATCGACTGATCTCTACTTTTTATTCGCCTAATCTTTCTGTGTATTTTGGATTAGGACACCAGTCGGCTGGTATCATCCCAGTCAAACAATGAAGTTGAAACTCACCTTTCAGCTTCCTTCTTCATCTTTTAGCCTAGACTCACGCCTTCAAATATCTTCCACAAGCCTCGTGCCCTTTTTGGATGCTTTCGAGCCCACGACTCCTCATCCTTGTACTTGCTTGAGATGTTTCCATTGGCTTCGTCATGCTAACTCTTCCTTTTGCCAAGAGGCCGCACCTCCGGGACTTCATCATTTGCCAAGAGGCCGCACCTCCAGGACTTCATCATTTGCCAAGAGGCTGCACCTCCGAGACTTTACCATTTGCCAATACTTCAAACATGGACTTTCCTGTTTACTCAATTCACACATGTTAGATCACCAACATTGCCTAACTTAAACTCATTTAGCCAAACATTAAAACCAAATGATACTTGGGGCAAGATTGCACCAACAATCTTCCCCTTTTTGATGTTTGGCAAAAACTTGTTTAAGTTAGATCTTTAACATGATAAGATATTATTTCAGCAAAAAAGCATAATCATGAAGCATGAAGCATAAGAGTATAAGCATGGATAATAGAAGCATAAGACATGTAGGTTCTAACTTAAACCAAACTCATTTCTCCCCCTTTTTGACACACACCAAAAAGGCAACATCCCCATACAGGAGGCAAAATGAACAAGAGCAAGGATAAATATCCAAGCAAGAACCTCATTCTTTTGGAATAGGTAATAAGAAAGTTGTCCTTTGAGGGACACACTGCCCCTAAAGCCCTACTCCCCCTAGACCATATCACCAACAATGTCTTTGGAAAGTCTCGAAATCTAGAGGAACCTTGAACTATGAGAATAAGAAGTAAAAGTTCAAGCATAAACTTAAATTGTGTGTTAGAATCAACAAAAGTAACAATATCGAGCCCAAAATATGTGTGATCAATCACATTGACCTTTATAATAAACAATGCTCCCAAGAACATTTTTCAAGAGGTAGTAAGTCATAAGATACCTAAATGATCAAGATACGACCGAAACCACAGAGTTTCAGCCTTATCAGACTCACCAGTCGACTGAGTCTGACTCAGTCGACTGTCCCGTGTAGAAAAATCTCACAGAAAGATTGGTCGAGTGAGAGTCAAGCGAGAGTCGACCGGTGCCAGTCAACTGGTACCTGTCACAGTCAACTAGTACCAAGTATCAGCTCAATTCAGCATTCTGAGATGAACTTCATAAATGCCCTATTAATTTCATAAAATTCAAAAAATGATGAAATTTTGCAAGCAAGTTTGTTTCAACATTCTTTATCAAGGAAAAATAAAGTTTTATGAAGAATCAAAGTATTTTATAAGTTTGACCAAAACTCAAAAGTTTGGCACAAACTTTCACTTATGTATCAATATTAAGCCATGTTTTGAAACCTTTGATGTTGTAAGTATATATCATTGTGAGTACAACATAGAAATATTTTCAAAACATTTAAAATGTCCAACTATGATCAATGGGCAAGATGTCCATGAATTGAACATTTGCTTTCCCCATAGTTGGTCTATGATAGTTATATTGATACTCTTCATACCTCATCAAGATGTCATAAGCATAAGTAAGATATGAGTATCATCCTAGCATCTCACATAATATTCAAATGAAGAAATTCACAAGCAAGCCTTCCTAGGGTCTTGTGAGATGTACTTAAGTAACATCTTGCTATGGGATCATGCAAGGCTAAGTTCATAATTCTTCAAAGCACATACCAAGTTCCCTCCACGTCACTATCTACTTTTACATTTGTTCCTATAAGAGTAGAAGCTACCTTAGCATTTTTCAAACCAAATTTCTTGATAATTTCTTTAGCATATTTGGTTTGGTAAACATGAGTTCCTTCTTCTCTCTTACCTATACAACATGAAACACATCACTCTTTGGTACCCAAAAGCTTGATCTACTAACATTTTGCAAATATTTCTTAGGGACCCATGCTTGCTTTACCTTTCCCTTAATGACTTGTTTGCTAGGTGACTCTTGTCTTCCTACTAGAGAAATGTAGGCAACCTCTTTAGGTTTGTATCCTATTCCGGCCTTATTGTAAATCGCTCTTTGACTATTTAGGATCATATCAAGGTTTTTAGATCCATTTGAAAATTTTTCTAAGCATTTCCTTAAATCAATGACTTCATCCTTCAACTTTATATTTTCCTCATTAATTTCACTTGAGTCACTAGATTCACATGCATTGTTCTTAATAGTCCTAAGTTCCTCCTTTAATGCCTTAACCTTAGACTTCGACTTAATCAAAGCATTTTTAAGATATGCAATAGTTTTATAAAGGAATTTTTCTTTAGCAGAATCCATTACCTCATCTTCACTTGATGAAGATTCGTCGCTACTTGATGCTTCCTCCTCACTTGAAGTCTCTTGGTCACTTTCACGTGCCATCAGTGTCATGTGTCTAGTGATGTGGCATAGCTCTTCTTCATCATCCGATGAATCGCTACTTGATGTATCCCATGTGGCTTGGGCCACCATAACTTTCTTCTTCTTTTTCTCCTTCTTTTTCCTTTCCTTCTCCTCTTTCTTCTTCAACTCTGGACAATTTGTCTTGATGTGCCCCTTCTTGTTGCACTCATAGCACGTAACATTAGGATTAAAACTTGAACTTTGATTATTTTTACCTCTTGATGATGTAAACATCTTCTTTACATCCCTCCTTGTGAATCTTCTTGTTTTTCCCATCATTTTCTTGACATAATGAGCAACCTTCTTTGTCGACATTTCCTCATCGCTATCCGAGGATTCTTGATCGGACTCAGATGAAGGCTCCTCCTTCTTTTCCTTCTTCTTCTTCTTTTCCTTCTTTTCTACAAACAAGGCTATACCTTTCTCTTTGGAAGAAATATTAGCTTGTTCATGTAGCTCAAATTCACAAAATAACTCATCAAGTTTTACAATTGAAAGATCCCTAGAGATCTTATATGCATCAACCATTGATGCTCATATGGTTGTTCTAGGAAAAGCTTGAAGTACATATCTTACTAAATCATAGTTGTCTATCTTCTCACCTATCACATGAAGTCCATTCACTATTTCTTTGAACCTTCCATGCATTTGACTTACAGTCTCATTTGGCTTCATGTTAAAGGTTTGAAGTTGTCCAATCAAGAGATCCCTCTTGGCTCTTCTAGATTCACTTGACCCTTCATTCAATTCAATGAGCTTCTCCCAAAGTTCACTACAAAAAAATTGTCATATACCCACGGTAAGTTTTAGCTACACATATACAAACTATAGGTAAATGTAACATATAGCCATAGATATATGACATCGGGACAGATATCAATACAATGACTATTGGATATCTATACCTACACTTATATTTTACTATCACTATAAGTTTTTTTTATTGTGAGTATAAGTAGCATATACCTATACTTATAATTTACCGTCACTATAGTTTCACTGTTATTATAAATAATTTTTAATGACATTTATCAAAATAAATTATTTTAAATATTAAAGTATCATATTAAATTATTTAAGATCCATTTCAAATTTAAGATAGAAAATAATCCATTTCAAATTTATATAAATTAGTGACATATATTTTAAATGGAAATAAAATTTATTTTAGATTAAAAACAATATATATATATATTATTTAAAAATAATAATATATATTAAAATTTTAAAATGAAATATAAAATAATTTAGAATCGAAGTTTATAAATAAATTTTTTTAAATAAGAATAAATATGGATTAGTAAATATAGAATTATATTTATCCATCAATCTGTTTAAAATATTTTTAATTAGAAAATAATCCATTTATAAAATATAAAATTTAAAAAGAAATTTATTAAATAATTATAAATTTATATTATTTAAATGCATTAAAATCATAAATAAAACCATAAACGGCTAACCCTTCTATGTTTCGCTATTTTTTGAGTTTCCACCGAAGCCCTTAACAATATCATTAAGGTATATTTTAAATTTTATTTAATAAGGTTAATTATAGGACTATAATTAACCTTTCACAAATCTACAGTAATCGTTGGAGCCCACCACCACGTCTATTCTCCGCCTTCCACCGATTGGGATTTGAAGCGTCACACTTTTTCACAACTTATTTCCCCTTTTCTGATCGCTTCCTAGATACCGATGCTCTTCGCGGTGCAACGGAGCAGCAACGGCGATGGTGTTGCAGATTTGTAGGGCTTCCTGCGGCCATTCCGATGGAAGGGAAGATGTATATGGTCCGGAGATCGGTGAGTAAACTTCTTTTTGATCTTATGAATGAGATGCATGATTTCTCCGCCTCCGATTCTTCCTCTACTCTCTTCGATTGCTTGCTTTATGCTTATTGAGTACTATTGATTTGCTTTTGTCGGTTGGTGTGACTATGAAATGGCAACCGAAACTAACGATCTTAGACGTCAAACATGCTTGCTCTTGTTAGAATGTAGTGATTCTATCAAGGCGAGGAAGACCAGTAACAAATCCAATAACTACTAGCAAAGGGATTAGAACATGATGTGATCTTTAGGATGTGATGCAAAAACTTAGGTATGAAAGTGAGCCAGGATTGATCCAACTGAATTTTTTAGGATCAAGAAAATTAGACTTAAAACCGCATGGATATTGAGATAACCTGTGAGCAATTTTAATATCAAATAAATTAATTTTATATTTAGATCATGTTAAATTAATGAATATGTATATGCTCACTCATAAACTAATCAAAAATTGAAATAATCTAAATTGTTATTCCGATAGAGTTTTTGGCTAAACCTAGTAAAACATGCTAGGCATGCTTTCAATTCTAAGTTTTATTATGATTTTAAATTTAATGGTACTCTTTTTGATGGTATAAATTTGAGGAAGGAAATTGCTCCTATTAATTGTTGATAGTGAGCTTCATTAGGTATGTAATTAAATGTTGAGTATATTATTGCTCCTATTAATCTTCGTGACTAAATTCATTTGATACAGAAGCTCTTGAAGAAGGTATATATATTTTGCTATCATTTTTATTTAGTTATATATATATATATTGTCTTATACTTATGTCTCTTTTTTTAATTAGTTGTGGCACCACTTAAAGCAACTAGAGGCCCTACCAAATGTTGGATGTGTGAGACATGGATCCTGAGAATTTTATAAGAGTTAAGTTAGATGAACTTGGTCGACCTATTGGTGAAGAAGCAAAGACTCTTACTCGATTCATTGGAAGTGTAGTGCGAAGGCCCCAATATGCTCCAATCAACTATACAAGTTGGAAATTAATACAAAAAATTAACAAAGAGGAGATGCTTAAACTAATAGAGGTTCCATGATTGCTATTTTTCTTTTACCTATGCATTCATAATTTATGTTATGATTAAATTTATATTCATATTTTTTGTTTATCATTTTTTATTATTTAGGGTAAATTTGAGTTCGTCCCTCCTATAAATGAGGGAGATGTTGAAATCCAAGATGAATGACAAATGGAGACAATGGAAGCATGATTTAAAGAGAGTATTTGACCCTAGTAAGACAAAAGAAGAAATTGCTTCTACATTACTTAATGATTGAGTTGATCCAGGTCAATGTCGTGCTTTAGTTCATCATTGATTTTTAGAAGAAGGGCAAGTAAGTTGTTTGTTGTGCTTTAGTTCATCATTGGTTTTTAGAAGAAGGGCAAGTAAGTTGTTTTACATATATATATATTTTATATAACATTATACACATATGTGACATTTCCTCCTTATGAATTCTTACTTTGTACAGAAAATAAGTGGAATTAATAAGCAAAATCATGCTAAGCTTAAAGATACCCATTGTATGGGTACAAAAAGTCTTCCAGTAGTGATTGATGAGAAGGTTTGTTTGCATTCATTGTTATTGAATTATATATTTTTATGTAAAACTCATAATTTATTTGGTTTTAGAAAAAGAAAAACAAAGGAGTGTTGCCTGAACGTCATGTGGTATATATTGACACTCGAACTTGTAAGAATAGAACAATTATCAATGACAAAGTTTCTGGTGTTATTGTAAGATTTTATTATATATGTTTTGTCTGAACGTTTGTAATTATTTTGTTGATTTTTACTTTGTTGTATATATGTCACACTCTTACAATTATGTCTTCTTTTTATATAAATGGTGTTTCAAGATGGAATTAAAAAGCACATATCCGAGGGTGAGACATTGCAAGCATCTCAAAGCAAACAAGGTTCCACATTTTGGAAGGATGACTTGCTTGCAAAAGTACAAGGACCTGAAAATGGAAAGAGAGGACGTGTGCGTTGTTACTAGAAGCGAAGGTGCTCATTTTGTTAATTGTTGGTGATTCATGTCTATCATGTTTTGGAATTGTATTTTGTATGCACCATATATATGTACTTTATGGGAGCATAACATGTACTTTTTAAGATTTTCATAATTCTGTTTGTTTGTAATATTGATACCTATTACTTTAGGACATGATTTACTTTTAAAATAATTAGAATCTTTTTTAAGATGATTGTTATTCTTATATAAACTTAAATATATAAATTGAATTCTAAATTTTAATTTTTTGTAACAAAAGTGTGGTTATAATCTATACTCACAGAAAAAAAATATCATGTGGCTATAAGCTATACTCACAGAAAAAGACTATAGGTAATTATCTAGTGATTATTTGTGACAGTTTTTAGTTCTGTCACTAAATCCTATAGTAACGTAATGAAATTCGTAGGTATAAGTCAAGGCATTTTCTGACGGTAATGGGTACCATCACTATATGTTACACCCACGGTAAAAAAATTGTAGGTAAAGGCATAGTAAAATTGACGGAAATAGACGTCCGTGGGTATAAGTTTTTGAGGTCTATACCCACAGTTTTCATGTTGTTACATATGGTTGTTTACCATGAGTATATGGAAATTTTCTTGTAGTGGTTTTTTGGTTGAATTGAAGAGTCCAACCTTACTCAATTGCACTTTAGAGAGTCAACATTGCAAGGTAGTTGTGGCTTTGGCATTTGCTTGAGCCTTCTGGCAAATTTCCTTCGACCAATCCTTGGTAGGAAGAGATGCTCCATGTGCATCCTTTGGGTTTTCGAATTCATCTATAACACTAAACTAATTCTCAATATCATTCATCAGATAATATTCCATCCTACCTTTTCAATAGGTAAAATCATTGCCATCGAAGTATGGAGGTCGTGCGGTACTATATCCCTCTTGAAATGTCATCTAGATGCTCCGATTGAGGGTGAGTTCTTCCAAAGTTAACCCGCTCTGATATCACTTGTTGGGACCGTTGCGTTTGCTAGAGGGGGGTGAATAGCTACTTTTGATCTTGCCTACAATATTGTTAGCGGAAGCATAAGACAAAAATAAAATTAAGATCAAAATAATACAAGTAATGCTAACCCCTTGATTTACTTGGTATTCTCCTCCTCGAGATGGCTAATCTAAGGATCCACACACACCATCAAAACCTTTTCACTATGAGCTTTCTCCTTCTCAAAACAACTTTGAAGGTGGAGAAATCCTAACACTTGATCTCTTCCTCTTACAGATGTAAAGAGAAGTTTGGAGGAAGAATTTGAGAGCTTTACAGAACTTGAAGATCTTACAACAATGAGAAAGTGAGAACTCTTCCATCTCCAATCTTGAATCTATTTTTTTATATTTTCGCGACACTAGTCGACTGTCTCAGGACCAGTCGACTAGTGGGCTCCAATGGCTACTGTAGATTTGTATTATTTCTCCAGCTGTCAGCCCCAACGTTCGAATATCAGTCGACTTAGACTTACCCAGTCGATTGATCTTTGCTTTTCACTCGCCTAATCTTTCTGTGTGTTTTGGATCAGGACACCAGTCGACTGGTATCATTCCTGTCGACCGATGAAGCTGAAACTCACCTTTCAGCTTCCTTCTTCATCCCTTAGCCTAGACTCACGCCTTTAAACATCTTCCATAAGCCTCGTGCCCTTTTTGGATGCTTTTGAGCCCACGGCTCCTCATCCTTGCACTTGCTTGAGATGTTTCCATCGGCTTCGTCATGCTAAGTCTTCCTTTTGCTAAGAGGATGCACCTCCGAAACTTCATCATTTGCCAAGAGACCGCACCTCTGGGACTTCACCATTTGCCAAGAGGTTGCACCTCTAAGACTTTACCATTTGCCAAGACTTCAAACTTAGATTTTTCTGTTTACTCAATTCACACATGTTAGATCACCAACATTGCCTAATTTAAACTCATTTAGCCAAACATTAAAATGAAATGATACTTGGGGTAAGATTGCACCAACAGACCTCGCCTCATTGCACCTGCCCTGGCCAATCGTGATTACACCCATGCTCCTGATAATGGTGGCTGTCAATCTCCAGATCTAAGAAATATTAGTAGAAATGATCAAGTAAAATAGTGGAGGGGTCGGAGTGCAAGGCAGATACCCCTTCGAAAGGGTGTTTTCATAGCCTGAGTAGTGTTCTGAGGATGTTTCCGAGCGAGGATGCTCCTAGTTAGCTGTGAAAAGAGAGGACTTGGGGGGTTTATTTGAAAAGGTACTCGAATAGGTTTTTACTCGAGCTGATAAACCGTTGTTATATTAGGGAGGTGTCCTAATGCAATTGCCTTATGATTGTACTATTTAATAAATAGAAATTCACTGTTTAAGTGCATATTTTATATGTTTGATTGGATCTTAAACTTGTTCACTAAATGTCTATAATACATTTCATAGCATGAGAGAATTTGTGATTGGATCACAAATTGTGAGTCTCTCTACATGTGTAATTATGAAAATATTAAAATTATCACTAGTAACTCGAATTCACAGAACAAGGAAGCAAGCTTGGGCAAGGTGTGACGTAATCAACCTAGCGGGGACTGACACACACAGACCATGTCCTAAACCAAGTGGGTATAAGACAGTGAAAGAAACGAGACACATTTCATTATAGTTGCTGAAGGGTTTAGAAATTATTCTGAAATTAATTGTTGATTTTTTGATCAATTGGGGATCATGATGTACTACTAGGTGCCACTCATGATCGATCCAAAATTAAGGATTAATTATGGACGACCAATATAACCAGAAACCTATTGGGTTACACACACTATAAGTTTCTTGGAAGAACTTAAAACGAGTGTGAGAATTGGATTCTCAGAATAAGCGAAATCCAGTTAGACCGGACAAAGGCAAAATGATGGGTTTCGTCTTATGAAGACGGAATAAACAAAATTAAAAATGTTCCGGTAGTTGAACCAGACAAATTGATTTTGAATCAAGAATGAACTAACTTGGTTTCATTCGTGATGGAAGGCATTTTGGCAAAATGGAGGCTATGACTGGCTTCGTCTTGAGAAGATGAAACAAATAAAACTTTTTTGGGTCAAATCGGAGTTCGTTTGGTTGTTGAATTAGACAATTTTAGTTATGAACCAAATCAAACTAGACTTAAACAAGTTTCAAATTTTGAACCAAGAATGATCTAACTTGGTTTGTTTGTGATGGAAGGCACTTTGGCAAAATAGAGGCTATGATAGGCTTCGTCTTGAGAAGACGAAACAAACAAAACTTGTTTGGGTCAAATCAGAGTTCGTTTGGTTGTTGAATTAGATAATTTTGATTATGAACCAAATCAAATCGGACTTGAACCCGGTTCAAGCTGAACTGGGCTTGAACCCGGTTTAGGAAAAACCCCTAAACCGACTCATCCCTGTTCAAGGATGAGTCGTGCGTCTTCCTCAAATGCGAGAGCGCATTTCCTCAGCCACAACTCCGATCGCACAAAGCAAGGAAGAAATCCCGATCATGAGCAAACAAGGAAAGAAATCCTCTACACCGGCCATCTCGCATGCGAAGAGGGAAGTCTATCCTCTAATTGTAGCAGCTATTGCAGAAAAGGAAGAGGATTGGATCTCCTTCCCTAATTTGCCGGCGAGCAGGAATAGTAAGGATTGTGGTGATATCGGGATTTAACCTTTAAAGGAGGAGGTTGTCGGCATTTTTTGAAAGAGAGAACTTTGTTGCTGCTCTTTTCTAGTCGTCCCCTTCCCTCCCTTGCTTCTACTCGATCACAATAGATCGGATTTCTACCACCGCCACCCCTTTTTCCCCGGTCGTCAGAGCTTGCCAAGCTCCCGAGGTGCCATTGGTTGGTTCACCAAACAGACACCGAAGATTCTATGAAGTGTGGCTGCTAATCGGAGGAATTCGTCGGAGAAGACTTTGTCTTGCCTGTGTTGCTACCGGAACGAGAAAAATGTGGCCGGAACCTAATGCTCCAGAAGCTTCCATCATCACTGAAAAAGTTCCGATATCTTGCCTTTGAGAGATCACCGAAAATCAGATTACCGGTGATCGTTAGAATACAATAAAAACGAACGCAACGTGTGTTGATGCACATTTCCGATATTAGGATATTCTCTTGTATCGATCATTGCTAATTGACAGCTAGTACCGCGACCAGCAACATGACTCATGCTTGAGAAGTTGTCTCGACAAAACTTGGCGTGGATCACTGATAGAGGCAGACTTTGAATTTGTTCAGTTCATAACATTTTCGCTGAGCGTCATAGGTCAGGTATACGTAGAATAAATTTGTTATTCTGAAAATTTTTATTTTCTCAGCTATTCCACAAATTGTATTGTATCTTGCATGCGTGGTTGTGAGTGTTGTAATAATTTAGATTATTATTTATTTTTCTTTCGCTATGTACGTTTTTGAAACGTATAAACACGGGCAACGCACTGAGCCAATCCCAACAACTCCAACTTCTTAACCTGAGCAATCTGATGGTTTCTTTCCAGTGATGTTCTTGATGGGGATGTCCCCAAGCCGTGCACTTTCTAATCCATGAACTTTCCAAGTCACGAATTCTCGAATCATGGAATCTTTTTGAGGATGCCCCACTGATGTATGTAAGGTATACATATATTTCTACTACTTTTATTGCATATCTTTATGCATTTTTATATTGATACTCTATATTTGTCACATCCTTTATTCATGTATTAGACATATTTTCTTTATTTTTTAGTTCGGAGGACTGCTCTCGTACTTTTGCATTTGCAGGATGGAAATCAGCTTGAAACAAGGCGGAACGAAGGAAGAACAACAAAAGCCAAGACTGAGCCGCTCTTGTAAGGCTTGGACATGCCTTCCATATAGATTTGCAGCCACTCCAGGCCGTGTCACCAGGCATGGTAAAGCCCCCCGAAGCAAAAAGACATCAGTCTATGGTCGTGCCTACAAGGCATGGCAGTACCATTTTTTCAAAGCCAAACCATCTCTGGGCTGTGCTTATAAGGCACGGCCGTGCCTCTCTTCCATATCAACTCCTACTTGAGACCGTGCCTACCAAGCATGGCCGTGCCAGCGAAAAGTTTGGGTTAAGTTTTTTAAGCGCACCATGAAGCACGACCATGTCGCGCCTAGAAGCCTATTTAAACATCCTTTCGCAATCCTTTTTGGGGAGAGCTGTCAAAGGACAACAAGGAGGCGGCGTAACCACGTTCCGAAGGGGAATTTACGTCACATCCATCTTCTCTAGGCTACTTCGCCGTTTCCATCCACCGCCGATGAGGAGATCACAATTCAAGGAAGATCCACGCATATTGATAAGTCTTTCTCCTTTTCTTTCTTAGATATTGGATCAAAGATAAATTTTTTTCTTTCTCCTCGAATTGTATTCTCTCCATCATGTAGTAGATCCTTTAGATTCTAGGATGTATGAGGAATTGAGATGTAATGGATGATCGTATTTTATGGATTTGCTATTTGCTATTTTCTATATCGTGATTATACTTTGTTATATAGATTTATGCCTTGTATGTATTTGGTGATATTTTGTGAAGGCTTGATTTCATGTGGATGGAAGTGAATTATGATTTATAGGAAATCTTAGGATCGTATGATCGGGGTGCCTTGTGACAGGAGGTGAACCATTTTAACCGGACTTTTCGAGGAGAATCTTAAACTATAACAAATTCTCATGAAGAATAACTAACGATTATTGATTACTAGGAAGAGTTTTTTAATTGGGTACTCGGTGACATAGAGTAGGATACCAGTAATATTGCCGGAGTGCCCGAAGACAGTGGGAGAGCTATAGAACCGAGCTATCTAGGTATCATCTTTGACTAGTAGTCATAACATTAGAGGATTATGATTTAATTACGATGAAGCCTGATGAAGTCTAATTGGGTAGCTTAGTTAGAATCCCTTCATTGATATAAACATTGAGGAATAGTGAAGCATCCATAGTGCATCAACTATCTTCTCAAGGAATTCGAAATCCTATGATCATTTCCCATACCTGTCATATAGTTTATTCCTTTTTGTTCGAGGATTAGGTCCTTCAGTTCTCCTTCTTTCTCGCCCCAACACCAAAACTCATTCATTCGCAACTCTTTTTGTGCTAGTCTAGTGATCAATTTCACGGTCTCTATGGTTCGATATCTTTTATTACTTGATGACAATCGTACTCTTGCGGGAGTCTATCAAGTTTTTGGCATCGTTGTCGGGGACTGTGCGCTATTTTTCATTAGATTTTTGCATTCAAAGTTACATATCAAATGTGAATTCTTTTAAATTCTTTTTGTTTTTTACTATTCTTATGGAGTTTCATAATAAGAGATCTAAATATTTTTTCTTGACTCTTTATGTAAGAAATTGCGAAAATGGATTATAAACCACTGAAGAGTTACTCCTCGTCAATCTCAGGAAGGACATTAGATCTCATTGTGTTACCATAGATTTTTGCTTCAAGTTTCGAGATTAATCCTGGCCTTATAGAAAAAATTCAAGTGGCTCAATTTAAGGGAATTGAAGCCAAGAATCCTTATACTCATCTCTTAGAGTTCCACAGATACTGTAATACAGTGAGATATGAAGGAGTTCAAGCTGAGTTTATTTGGTTATTGTTGTTTCCTTTCAGTGTCTACAACTCAGCTAAAGATTGGATGCACTCCCTGCCTCCCCAAAGCATCAAGTCATGGGATCAATTAGAACGAGAATTCATAAATAATTTTTTCCCACCAAGAAAAGCCATGACTTTAAGGAATCAGATTCTAAATTTTTAGCAAATAGAAGGAGAGTCTTTTTGTGATGCTTGGGATAGACATAAAAACATGCTTCAGCAGTGTCCACATCATAGAATAGAAGGGTGGTTGATATTGCACATATTTTATGCTGGGCTTATTTTAAAGATAAAAGCACGCTAGACGCAGCTGCTGGTGGATCACTATTGAATCGAAGTGAATCAAAGGCGTACGAGATAATTGATCGAGTTGTGTCGAATATCAAAGAATGGGCTTTTGATAACAAGAAGGAATTTTCAGAAGAAAAGGATTCACCAGCACATAGTGATATTACTTCAAAAGACATCACCTCTCTGGATGATATAACAATACAGAAAATGGAAGATTCAATAGAGACTAATGATGAGCTTGATCATGAACTTAAAGATCCATTAGATGAAAGAGTATGCTATCAACTCCTGAAGGTTGACACGAAAGAACTAAAGAAGAAATACCACCCACAATTGAATTGAAACCCCTTCCTTCCAACCTAAGGTATGAATTTCTTGGGGCAAACTTGACGTTTCCTGTGATTGTTAATGCAAATTTAGATGATGCCTCTACTAAACAATTATTAGAAGTATTGAGAAGACACAGGAAAGCAATAGGTTACTTAGTTGAGGTTTTGAAAGGAATTAGCCCCTCTTTATGTATACACAGAATTATCTTGGAAGACAATCACAAATGTTCTGTTGAGCATCAAACAAGACTAAATCCAAACATGACAAAGGTAGTACTGAAAGAGATAACCAAATTGTTAAACGCAGGGATAATATATTCAGTCTCAGATAGTAAATGGATGAGCCCGATGCATGTTGTTCTAAAAAAGGGCGGTATAACGGTAGTGAAGAATGAAAATGGTGACATGATACCCACTAGAACTATAACAAGTTGGAGGATGTGTATTGACTACAGGAAACTTAACAAAGAAATAAAGAAAGATCATTACCCCATCCCTTTCATTGATTAGTTGCTTGAGAGATTAGCAGAGCATAAATACTTCTATTTTCTGGATGGATTTTCAGGTTTTTTCTAAATTTATATTCACCCAGATGACCAAGAAAAAATGACATTCACTTGTCTCTATAGAACTTTTGTATACAAAAGAATGTCTTTCGGTCTTTGTAATGCCCCAGCAGCATTTTAGAGGTGTATGATAGCGATATTCTTAGATTTTATTGAAAATATCATGGAGGTTTTTATGGATGATTATATTTCTCTATATATGGATCAGATTTTGATGCATGTTTAGATAATCTTTCCAAGGTCTTACAAAGATGTGAAGATGTTGATTTGGTTCTTAATTGAGAAAAGTGTCATTTCATGGTGAATGATGGAATTGTATTGGAACATAAAATTTCAGAACAAGGAATAGAAGTTGATAGGGTAAAAGTAGAAGTAATTGAAAAACTTCCCCAATCTATGAACGTGAAAGGAATAAAGAGTTTCCTAGGGCATGCAGGATTTTATCAGCATTTTATAAAAGACTTCTCAACGATTTCCAAGCCACTGACAAATCTTTTGATTAAAGACATAGAATTCTATTTTGATCAGGCATGTCTAGAAGCTTTTTACACCATTAAGAAGACCCTAGTAACTGCACCTATAATGCAAGCACTAGATTGGAAGTTATCATTTGAAATCATGTGTGATGCTAGTAACTATGCTATAGGAGTAGTCTTGGGACAAAGGAAGGATAAAGTGTAGCATGTCATCTACTATGCTAGCAAAACACTAGATGAAGCACAAATTAACTATGCTACTACAGAGAAAGAACTTCTAGTTGTCGTCTTCGCATTTGATAAATTCAGGTCTTATCTAGTGGGATCAAAAGTGATAGTGTATACTGACCACACAGCAATCAGATATTTGTACAACAAAAAAGATGCTAAGTCGAGGCTAAACAGATGGATTTTATTGCTTCAATAGTTTGACGTTGAAATTTGAGATAAAAAAAGAGCCGAAAATGTTGTTGCTGATTATTTGTCTCGATTACATTCAGAGAAACATGACGTGATTAAAGACCCTATGCCTATTAATGGCAGCTTCCCAGATGAACATCTTATGGCAATCACGAGTACAAAGGCACCTTAGTATGCAAATATGGCTAATTTCTTGGCATGTGATATTCTACCACTACATTTCTCCTATCAACAAAAGAAGTTCCTTGTAGACATCAGACAGTATATTTGGGATGAAAAAATTAGCTTTAGGTTGTTTAATGAAAAATACACATGGACTTTCAATGATTTTAATGCTATATTCGATTTACCATGTGGTGCTACTCGAGAAATACCTAACACTTTTGACCCACATTATGTATGGCGTGAGTTAGGGGGTATAAGCATGATCCATCCTTCTTCATCTAGAATTTCTTGTATAGCTAATCCCGTATTTAGATATATTTTCTTATTAATGAAACACACTATATTTGGAAGAGGAAAAAATAATAAAAAGTGTGTCAGGATGAGCTTCTTTGTTTGTAGGCCATGTTAGAAGATTATAATATTGATACTGGATATCATTTCTTAAATCACTTGATAAACATGTCACACCCACATTTATCAAGACCTATTATTCTAGGAGGATTGATCACTAGAGTGACATTGATGCTAGGATTGGATTTAGAAGGGTTGGAGATGATAAAGGGAAATCCTAAGGTTGACAGTAACTGTTGTGTAGAAATGAAATTGATTCAATGAGATGATAATGGATATAGTTTGCTTCTGAATGGTCAACATCCTCTAAAACTACCTAATACACCATTGACAAATATTTTAGACAGAAGAAATTGGGCAATGATGAATGTCATAAAGTTTCCAATACCAACAAATACCACTCATGTATCTAAAACATTCACAAAAATATCCTTTTCGAATACATTTGATTTTATAACTTTTCATTCAATCCTTGACACTTTACATACCGATCATAATTCCATTAAAAAAAATTTAGAGCAACAAAGTAATATTAGTTAATATCAGTTCAATCAATTGAGATAATTGTTCATTAAGGATGAAAAACTATTTAGTATGACCAAGGAATTTATGGTAAAACAAAAGGAAGAATGGAAAAGGAGAGATAATTTTGGAGACATGATGAGAGGGATTGGGGAGCAAGTTTATAACATGTACCAATTCCATGCATATTTAAGGAGAACTCAGAGAATAGTTTAATAACTTCCCATTCCCGAAATTGTCTAATCTTCCGGAATTCCCTAGATTATCCTCTTTGCTCCCAAAAGAATTAAAACCATGGAAGGAAGCACCTGAGTTGATACCTTTAGGCATGCCTCTTCCATCGGAAAAATGGGGAAGACAATGAACAAGCTAAGTGTGGGGGGAGCATGCATTGTAGATAGTGTAAATAAATAAACTATATTTTATTTTTGAATTTTAGTTTTTGCAATTTGGTTTGAATTTTGTTTAGTAGTTTATGGTAGATAGCATGTCAATAATCACCAACAACATCTTAGGAGTTTGTCCTTTTGTAAAAATACTAGCATATCTTTTCTAGATGATTATTTTGATGCTTGTGGCTAGTATTCTAAGTTCTATGTCTTTTCCTATCTACCATAACAAGACGTGAGCTAGTATACCTTCAGAAAGTTGGGACATGACCTAGTCTAAGGATCTCTTACACTGATGCCTAATCTAGGAGGTAGATGAATTCTGAAATTAATCATGATTCATGAGACCGGACTAGTACTAGTGTTTCCAAGGTAACCTTCTATTGCATTTTGGTTACTAGACCAACTCAAGTCATATAAACTCATTTAGAAAAATTTTAAACCCCAAATCAAGCAAAGCTTCAAAATCTTAAACCTTAAAGTCAAGCAAAGCTTCAAATTTAGATGCTTCTCCAATTTTAAAAGCATCTTAAAAAAAGGCAAAATAAAAAGAGAAAAGAAAGAGAATAAAGGGGATAAAAAATAGTTTCGTGAGTGGAAACTGTTGGTGCGGGAAGCACCAGATGATCGAACCTTAGTTTTGATAATAGAACTAGGTTCAAGTTAAGTGTGTTATTGTGCTAACAAGTTTAATCAAGTGTGTAAGAAGCACAAGTAAAGTCCTAGTTGAGGCTAGGCAAAGGACAAAGTCCTAGTTGGAGGATAGGCAAGAGGAAAGTCCTGATCTGGAGGATCAGGCAGAAGTCTTGGCGGGTTAAGATTACTAGGTGCAAGTCCGTGCAGTGTCGAAGGATCGAGAAGCATGGCCAAATCCAGTTGAGTACGGTCAGGATACCAGAAGATTGGTAAAGTTTAGGCGGTCTAGAGGACCGAGTCGCAACAGCAAACCTTGAGAGCCAAGGACAAAGCTGAGCAGGAAAGTCCAACAAGTCTGGAGGACTTAGTTTGCAATCAGGTAAACCCTCATAAGAGGAGTGGGTCAGGACGTGTTCCCGAAGAGGAATATTAGGCGTCTGTCTAACCCAAAGTTTCACTAGAAATCTAAATTTAAAACCAAGAGATATTTCTGAGAACTGACTCTCCACTTGTATTTTATATATGTTTTTGAAGCTAACTTGTAATGCAGGTTGGAGAGGTGAAATATTTGACTCCGGACTAAGTTATCCCAGGTTCAGATGTTCGAGTCGACCAGAATGGACATTCAAGCCAACCTGAACTTGGATAAACGCAGTGGAAGTCGAAGTATATCAAAACCCTCCACGTCAGATTGGAGTCGACCAGAACCATGACTCTAGTCGACCTGAGCTTGGATAGGTGATGCATGCTCAGATTGTCATTATAAAATGAGCACGTCAACTTAATTTATACCGAATCCCCTAACTAAGCAGTATATGATAACTTGAGTCGTCTCTCAAATGATTGTAGTCGATGTATGGTAATTCTAGATGTTATTGAAATTGGGGATTTGGATTTTCTTTTGTATTGAATGAGGATTTATTGTTTTGAGTTCTAAATCTAAAGAACAAAAAGAACACTAAGCATTGTAAATAGAGTTGTGACTACGAAAGTGCTGAAAATAAAATGCATTAACGAAGTAAGGAAGTGCATCAACAAAGTAAATAAATATATCAATAAGTAAACAAAGGAAAACTAAGAATAATCAACATCCAAAACTGTAAGGGAAATTTAAACAAACATCCAATGTGCAGAATTGAATCTAACCTCATAAATGGACAGTAAAATGACTCTCCCAATGTCCCTGGCCAGAGGTGGATGCAAAGCGGTAAAACTCCACAGAAGGATGCAGCGACGGATGGAACCCCCAACTCTGATGCAAACTCCGTGTGGTTGAAACTGAAGGTGAAATGATATGAAGGAACAAGGAACCCCCTTGACTCCTTGGTGGAAAGAAGATGTTCGGATTTCAAGATGAAACTCCCTTTGACTTCTTTCCAATGGTGGTAATGGGTGTGGATGATGATGATGGTGAAAGGAAAGTGGCGGCTAGCCCCTAGTCAGGTCCAAAGAGAAGAATGTCCTAATCTTCATAAAATTCAGCTTGTATACCCCCCCCCCCCCCAAAGTAACCCTGTGACATGGCCGTGTCTTTTAGGCACGATCAAGAGCAAGCACCCCTCTGGAAAAGAGGCACGGTGATGCCTCTTATGCACGGCCAAGAGCAGGGGGCTTTCTACAAGTAAGCCACGGCTGTGCCTTTTAGCACGACCTAAGGGAGGAATCCTTTTGTACCTCCTGAAGCAAAGTTGTAGATTTTGAAGTTAGCTTCATTTTGGTAGGTGGCACGACCTGTGTTTCCATCGAAGCTAAAAGTTATACCCATTTTATTTTTGATATGCAGAATTGTCCAAATGAGGCATGGCCATGTTCTGGCCCTGGAAAAGTGAGGCACAGCGTTGGCAAGATGAGGCACGATCGTGCCTTATGAGGAATGACCTGGAGAAGGCATTTTCTGTAAAATAGGCATGGCCGTGCCTATTAGGCACTGCCTAGAGCGGGGACCCTTTGGTAGACTAGATACGACCCAGAGTAGGAAGTATTCTGTGGAAGAGGCATGACCATACCTTTTAGCATGGCTTAGAGAAGGAATCCTTTGGTACACCCTGAAGCAAAGTTGTCGAAGTTATCTTCATTTTGGTAGGTGGCACGACCCGTGGTTCCATCGGAGCAAAGAGTTATGGTCATTTTACTTTTGGTCTACAGAACAGTCTAACTGAGGCACGACCGTGTTTTGGACTCTGGAAAGATGAGGTCGTGCCACGGTCGTGCCTTGTGAGGCACGGCCTGGGCAAGGTGAGGCACGGTCGTGTCTTGTGAGACACGGCCTGGAGAGGTGGGGCACGACCCTGGTAGCCTCTGAAACACTTCAAATGACCTCTAAACACATCAAAATGTGCTCCAACTTGATCCAATTTTATGGCTCTTTAAGTATCCTATAAAAACACTCTAAAAATATTAAATCAACCTCATATCTATAGGAATAAGCAATATAATCCAAAATGAGTTCCTACTCGTAAAATGTATTAATACTCGATAGTTACACAACGAGAGGAGCAAAAATATCAAGTATTAGAGCCAAAATAAACTATAAAAATGAGTGTTATCAATTCCCCCACACTTATTCTTGCACGTCTCGGGCAAGGAAAGAAAACAAACATCTCCCTAAGTAACTCATATCAATGCTTCAAAGAAAGTAAAAGGTAGTTGCTTAGGCTTATCAAGTTTTCATAGATCAAGGCACAAGGAGATCCAATTCACACACAAGTCAACAAGCATGGTGATTTCAAGCACATGATTAAACTAAACTTGATGTAATCCTCACAAGGTATATGGTGGTGCTCTCACTCTCAATAGCATGTATGTAAATGGAGTTTCCACTCAATGCAACTCATGATGTTTCACTACCATATGCTTGCTTGTCTCCTAATCTCAACCACTATAAACACAAGTCTCCATGACTCCAAAGGCTTATCATCTCTATGAAGAACAACTCATGTAAGTAAATCACAATGAAGCACAAGAAAGCAAGATATATAAAGAGATGGTATGATTGTGGAAGAAAGAAGACATAAAACAATAAACTGTTATGATGTTAAACATGCCCATTAACAGTGCTTACAAGAAATCACTAGATCCTTCCTAGGGTTTTGATGTTTGAAAATATACCTAAGTCTGGTCAGTTTGACCAAGAGTTTGATCCAAACAGAACTTGATGTTTGGATATGTGGAAGTGAGTGAAGTCTAGTCAGATGACTAGCAGAAGTCCTAGTCGGTTAGACTAGGCAGTGGAAGTCCTGTTCTGGACAATCAGGCAAGGGAAGTCCTAGTGAGTGAAGCTAGGCAAGGGAAAGTCCTAGTTGTAGGCTAGGCAAAGGGAAAGTCTTGATTTGGAGGATTAGGCGGAAGTCTTGGTAGAGTCGAAGAACCAGGTGAAGTGTAGGCTGGTCTGGAGGACCGAGCCGTAGCAAGAAGTTTGGGCTAGTCAGGAGGACTGAGTTGTAGTAGAAGTCTGGGCTGATCTTGAGGATCGAGTCACAGCAGAAGTCTGGGTTGGTAAGGAGGATCGAACCGCAGCACAAATCTTGGGGGCTAAGGACAGAGCCGAGCAAAAGTCCAACAAGTCAGGAGGACTTGGTTGGCAAAGGAAAATTCTCCAGAGTGGAGTGGGTAAGGACGCGTTCCCGGAGTGGAACAGTAAGAGCCAGACTAACCTAGGATTTCGATAGAAATCTGAAGTTAGACTCACAAAATAAGGGTAGGATGTGTTGCTTTGTTTGTATGCTTATATTGTAGGAATCTTGATGTAGGGGCAATACATGAGGAGTCCGACTTCAACGGATCATAACTTTTGACTCGGGACTCAGAACGAGGCACGGTCAGATGCGTTTCGAAGCCCTTTCAGAGCTCTACAAAAATGACCTTTGGAGTCAACTCAACTATAGCTTGGGTCGACTCGAGTGAGCCTGAAGTTGACTCAGATGAGACTGAAGTCGACTCAGATAGTGGATAACAGCCGAATGAAGAGTTATCTACCACGTCAGCTGGAGTCAACCCAAATAAGTCTGGAGTTGACTTAGGAGCAGTATAAAAGGACGTGAACATGCACAAACAAGTATATTCAAGCCAAAAACTTCCCTTCTCAACTAGTGGTGCTTCTGAACGCGAATGGGGTCAAACACTTGCAACTGCGGAAGTTCCAAGAGGAGTGCGCGACACTCAGGACTTCCGGATCGGCTCTACACAAGTGTTTGTTTTTATTATTGTCTTACTTCCTTTCTATTATTTGTATTGTTTACTCTAGACTGTAAGATGGGTTTCCCTGCCTCCGAATAAGGTTCGGAAAGGAGACCGCTAGTGGACGGGTGCCTCCCGTACATAGGCCTTGGACGTACTAACCCTGGGGGTTATGAACCAAGTAAATCCGTGTGTCCCTATGTGTTTTCTAATATTCTGCTGCTAGTATTTTGATAGAAGAATGAACGATTTTGAAAATTGACGACACGCTGCTATTCACCCCCTCTAGCGTGTCACATCGATCCTACAGCATCATGTTTAATTTTCAACATTTAATGTCTTCAGCCAGTGAGAAACGTGCTTGGTAAACTAAGGAGTTTAAAACGTGCTAGTATTAACAGAAACTATGATGCTCGTGCTCATTAATTCATCGACTAAAGATAATTTTAATACATTCATAATTACACATTAAGAGATCTTCACTAGTTGTGATCCAATCATAAATTCTCTCATGCTATGAATCTTATTACGGACATTCAGTAAATGAGTTTAAGATCTAATCAAACACATAGAGAATGTGCACTCAAATAATGAATTGCTATTTATCTAATAAATAGTATAACCATAAGGTGATTGCCTTAGTACACCTCTCAAATATAACAGACTCCCACTTGGCCTAAGGCTAATCATCATGGTATCCAATACCACACGCCTCTATTTGTTTCTTAAAATTACTTTGAGGTAAAAGTTAAAGGATCCGTAAAGTTTCTTTCGGTGGGAATCTTCTCGATTTATATTTCTCTTCTACTGATGATTTATTTGATCAAATGATAATGTCGAAGCACGTGTTTGGATCAATGGTGAGACCTAGGTTCCATCGCCTATGCAATTGCTCCATTGTTATCGCAGTAAACAAGTAATGCTTCAATAATGGTTAGAACCACTCTAAGTTCAGTGATTAACTTCCTGATCCAAATCACTTCATTTGCTGCTTTACAAACTGCAATGGTGTCTTATTTGAAACACTTATAACTTATTGCGCCATAATTTAAAGTGAATATATATTTAGACTGTGACTTGGAATCATTCTTGTCTGTCTGGTAGTTGACATCAGTATATCCCCGTGTAACCATATCACCATCTCTGTAAACCAAGAACACATCTTTAGTTCTATGTAAGTACATAAGGATTGCCTTGACAGCCGCCCAATAATCCATTCTTGGATCTGATTGATATTTGCTCATGACACTAAGAGTACATGATACATCGAGTCATATACATATCATAGCATACATGATAAATCTGTTGGGATCGATGCGTCCACTAGAGGGGGATGAATAGCGATTTCTCGAACTTTCCTGCGAAAACGTTAGCGGAAGTGAAAATAATAACAGAAAAAGAGAACAATCACTAACTAGTTAATTTACTTGGTATCCACCTCTATGAGGTGACTAATTTAAGGATCCACACACACCGAGCACCTTTTCACTATGAAAAATCCTCCTTTTTGAAGCACGCTTCGAAGGTGGAGAAAACCCTCACAAACTAATCTCTTTCTTTCACAAGAATTGGTAGTGAAGTATAGAGTAAGAGGAGAGCTTTACAGATCCAAAGAATTGCCAAAGAAAAATGAGAAAAAGAATTGTTAATTTCTTCGGCGTCGTTTGCTATTTTTATATTTTTCCGTATATCAGTCGACTGCTCCAAGGGCCAGTCGACTGATGGGCTTCAACGACTCTTTAATCTATATTTAATTAGCCAATTGTTGCTCCAACAGTCATCTAGCATTCGACTGCACCATGAGTAGTCAACTGCTCCAATCGATTGATCTCTCTGTAAACTCTGTGTGTGCTTTTGATCAACCACCAGTCGACTGCACCAACAGTGCCAGTCGACTGATCAAGCTGAAACTCCCCTTTCAGCTTTTTTATCAGCCCTTCGCCTTGAGGCAAATCTTCAAACATCTTTCACAAGCCTCCTGCCCTTCCTTGCACTAGCTTGAAACATTTCCCTCAGCTTCGTCGTACTAAGTCTTCCTTTGCTAAGAGGTCGTGCCTTCGGAACTTCATCCTTTGCCAAGAGGCCACGCCTCCAGGACTTCGTCCTTTATCAAGTCTTCTAACCTGGACTTTCCTGTGGACTCAAACCACACAAGTTAGATCACCAACATTGGCTAACTTAAACTCATTTTATCAAAACATTAAAATTTAAATCACTTGGGGTAAGATTGCACCAACAATCTTCCCCTTTTTGATGTTTGATAAAAATTTGTTTAAGTTAAGTCTTTAAAATAGCATGTATTAAATAACAACAATTTATTCCAGTAAAAATTAATCAATAACCATTCATATGCATAATGAATCAATAAGTATCACTAAGCATGATCAGCATGAACATTAAATCATGAATAACATTTAAAACCTAACTTGAATCCATTCATTCTCCTCCTTTTTGACAATCATCAAAAACATGGGAATCTAAGAAAGGAGAATTAAAAATAACTAGAATAAAGATCCAAGAAGGAGCATAACTTGTCAAAATGACACAAACTCCCCCTAAAGCCTTACACCCTTATGCACCAACAATTTATTGTGGACATTGAAGTTTTAGGTTTTGAACAGTCCAATTGATTAAAAATATTATCCTAGAGTATACCCCAAAAATTAGAGGTCAAAGGATGGTCAACTGTCAAGAAACGGGTCAAAAATAGAGATAAACAGTGCTTTCATGATCTTGGCGTTGATGAACCAAAAGAGATTAGAGCCAAGAATAGAAGAGATTAGGGCTCTAGAAGGCTGGAGGACACGAGGAGAGGAAGAGAACAGTGAGATCTACGAGACCCTAGGGTTAGTAGTCGACCGCTGTTCAAGATTTCTTTTATAGGAAGTTTGTCAGCAGTCGACTGCTCCAGTCGACTAAGCCTTAGCAGTCGACTGCTCCATTAGTTCAGAACTTCTCAAACAGATTAGTCGAGTGAAGCAGTCGACTGATCAATCGACTATTATTTTGTGATCAGCACTGTGCAGTTTTTGATACAAATTTTAGAAATGCCTAGAAAATTTCATAAAATTCAGAAAAATCTAAAATTTTGCAGTCATGTTTGTTTTCACATATTCTATCAAGGAAAAATATGAACTTGTGAAAAATGATTATATTTTTATGATTTGATACAAACTTTTCAATTTGGCACAACCTTATATATTTTGTATCAATTCCAAGTTTTGTTATGAATCCATTCCAACTTTCTTTATCTTTCACCATTAGATACTTGTTGAAATGGTTTTAGATTATTTAGGATGTCCAACTATGATCGATGGGCAAGATGTCCATTGATTAAATATTTACTTTTCCCATAGTTGGTCTAAGATAAATTTATTGATACAATTCATGCCTCAACAATATGTAAGTACCGATGGAATCAAAATATCTCTACAATAGTATGATATTGTCCACTTTGGGCCTAAGCCCTCATGGCTTTGTTCTTGGGCTCTCCCCAAAAGGCCTCAACTAATGGAGATATCTTTCATCCTTTTAAACCTATGATCTTTTCTATGTGTTTTAGATGTGGGACTATGTTTGCACCCTTGCAACTCAACAATCCCCCCTCAAACAAAGGACCACAGACCCCCCTCAAATGGAAAGCCTCTGTTTGATGTCTGAATTCTCGGCCCACCAGGACTTTTTGCCCCTTGGTCCACCCGACTTACTAGGACTTCTCACCTAGCTGCAACTAGGACTTTTTGCCCCTCGGTCCACCCGACCTACTAGGACTTCTCACCTAGCTGCAACTAGGACTTTTTGCCCTTCGGCCCACCCGACCTACTAGGACTTCTCACCTAGCCGCAACTAGGACTTTTTGCCCTTCGGTCCACCCGACCTACTAGGACTTCTCACCTAGCCGCAACTAGGACTTTTTGCCCCTCGGTCCACCCAACCTACTAGGACTTCTCACCTGGTGTCTGGTCCTCTTGATTCAGACATGGGAGCACTCACTTCCTTTGTTTTTAAGGTTCAACCCACATGGTTAGATCTAGATCATGGGTCTTCCGACGGTTAGTCCGGTGAAGAGCGGTCTCACTCTGATACCAATTGTAAGTACTAATGGAATCAAAATATCTCCACAATAGTATGATATTGTCCACTTTGGGCCTAAGCCCTCATGGCTTTGTTCTTGGGCTCTCCCCAAAAGGCCTCAACCAATGGAGATATCTTTCATCCTTTTAAACCCATGATCTTTTCCATGTGTTTTAGATGTGGGACTATGTTTGCACCCTTGTAACCCAACACAATATGCTAAAAAGCATAAGTGAGATATGAGTATCATCCTAGCATCTCACACATAAACTCAATGTGCCATTACACAACCAAAGTTCTCCTAAAGTTTTATGAGATGAAAATATAGGGTATAGGCTCATGCAAAGCTAAAATCTTTTATTCTACAAAACACATACCCAACCCTCTTCTAATATTAGTGAATTTAGTTTCAGATAACGATTTGGTAAATATATCGGTAAGATTTGACTTTGATTCAATGTAGCTTACCTCAATGTCTCCTCTTGCCACATGATCTCTAATAAAATGATGTAATAAAGTGATGTTTTATTTCAATGTGCTTCGTTCTTGAGTGATGTACCATATTTTTCATTAAGTTAATGGTACTCATATTATCACTAGCTGTCTATGTAAATAAACATTCTGAAATAAGAATCATATTTGGTCAATGATTGTATTTAGTTTTTATGCAAGTGTCCATTTAATCTATATTGTAGATAAACATGGTGTGCGGAGTCACACACAGAAGACCATGTTTTCAATTCCTTATAGATTATAAACAGTATTCACAACCAAGATGGATTGGACAAACCATTGGACTGGTTGTAGAGTAATTTGATCTTAGTCTGTCTTGACTATAGAATTACACTAGTACACTCAGTGTGTATTGAGCAGGACCATTTGAGGATTGTTCGATTTATACTGACTATATAATCGAACAAAGCCTCTGTTACTATAGATGTACATGCTCTTAATCCCGATATAATAACAAACACATGTACTTAGTATGTACTTCTTTGATTCATCAAAGGGTGAAATTTAGAGCGATAGATCAAAAGGCCCGATGAGTTGGAAAGTAGTATTATGTACATAGTATGTTGTTAATTATAGAAGGAATCTGTGTTCTAAATATAGGCTGATGATGTCCCCTTGAGGAGCTCATAATGATTATCATGTAAACCCTGCAGGTGGACCTTGTCCGCATGATAATAAGGTTGAGTGGTACTACTCTTGGATTAGAAGTTAATTAAATTTGAGTTGTCAGTAACTCTTTTAATTAACGGACATACGATATCTTAAATACATGGATATTAATGTACTTATAGTAAGAAGGAGCTCATATTGTAATATGGGATTGGTGCGGTAGTGCAATAATAACTCTCTAGTGGAATGAGTTATTATTGATGGATTTAAGTTGTGTGTTCAGGAGGAACATGGGAAGCTTAAGCCCATTAGGAGGCCAAATCCAATTCCTCCTCTATGTCCCTACTGTAGCCTCTAGATAGAGCCTCGAATCCACCTAAGAGAATTTTGGAAGAGTTTCGTATAGGAAATTCTGTTAAGAATTTTTCTGGAAGAAAAATTATATTAAGAATTTTTTTCCGGAGAAAAATTATGTTAGGAGTTTCTGTTAAGAAATTCTGTTAAGATTTTTTGTTAAGAAATTCTATTAAATAATTCTATTTCTTCCGCAAAACAAAATTTGTTAAAAATTTTGTTAAGAAATTTTATCAAAAAATAAAGTTTCTTAATTAATAAATTTTGTTAAAAAATTAATGAAATTTTATTAAGAGAAAGATAAAATTTAAACAAGGAAATTTATTAAGAAACTAACAAAATCTTATTAAAAGATTTATTTCTAAATAAATCTAGATAAGATAAGTTTATTAGATTTATTCTAATAAAATCTTATTAAGAGATTTATTTCTAAATAAATCTAGATAAGATAAGGTTGTTAGATTTTTTCTAATAAAATCTTATTAAGAGATTTATTTCTAAATAAATCTAGATAAGTATATTAGATTGTTTCTAATAAATTCTTCTTAAAGATTTTATTAGATTTTTAAAAACTAAATCTGTATAAGAAAATTTATTAGAATATTTCTTAAATTTCCATGATGGCTAAGCTATAAAAGAGGAGACTTGCAAAGGGGAAATAAGTTCTTGGTGAAATAATATTTCCCTTGTTTCTTAAGTGGTCGGCGCCCCCCCTTTTCCCTCCTTTCTATTTAGGGTCGACGCACACCTCCTCCTTCCCTTTCCTCCCTTAGGGCCGGCGTGTAACGCCCGTTACGACATCTCTCAATTCTTTCCCGTACATGAACATTTTAGAAGTTTGTAGAATTAAGTAAAGATACGATGAAATGGACTACCTCAATCATGAGTTGCAAGATTGGACCATTTTTCCCTGTGTCAGGCTCTGTTCGCTCCTACATGTTCAGTTCCAGGTATGAGTTCCTTATGGCAGCTAATTCACTAATCACATCCCCCATCTGCATTCTCTCTTCGGGCGATTCCTTTGTGCACCTAACGCCGATCATGAGCAATGAGGTAACGCTCTCCACGGCCCTCTGGCGAATATCTTGTGTGCATTGACTGGGTAGAGCTGTTGCTTCTTCTAGTTCTTGCCCAAAATTCATGAACGGGTCCATAATTTCTGCAACCCCGTCAGGAATCGCCATTTCAACGTAACGAGGAAGACTGAGACCATCTTTGGAAGTTCCACCGGTAGGTCGCTTCCCTGTGAGCATCTCTAGCACAAGGACTCCGTAGCTGTAGACATCCCCTTGAGGCGAAACTTTATTTGCCACTCCATACTCTGCATCATGAATATGTACTAAGAAGATCACGAGGATTGATGCTTTCTAGAATGATAATTTTAAATGCAAAGTAGTAGTAGTACCTGGAGCTACATAACCAATGGATCCCTTTAAGATCATAGAGCTAGATGATCTTTGAAGTTCCTCCTTAGGAATTCTGTTTAGGAACTTTGCCAATCCAAAATCTCCTATATGAGCTACCATATTGTCATCCAAAAGTACATTGCTCGGCTTTATATCGCAGTGGACGATTGGCTCTGCGCCGTGATGGTGGAGGTAATCTAGCCCAGAGGCCACATCAATCAATATATTTAACCTCTGGATGAAGCTCAATCTCTGTATCTGCTCATTTGCTTCTGCATGCAACCACTTCTCTAAACTCCCATTTGGCATGAACTCGTAAACTAGTGCTTTGAAATCATTGCCTCTGAAATCTGTACTTGCACAAGCGGTTAAATTCTTAACTAGATTCCGATGCCTGATGTTTCTCAATGCTTCACATTCAGCGATGAAACTTTTTGATGCTCCTTTTTGTTGGAGGTTTAGGACCTTGATTGCGACTGTGTCGTGTTCACCACAATTCAGTGCTCCTTTGTACACTGAGCCAAAGCTTCCAACCCCAACCAGATTTGTCACAGAGAAATCATTTGTTGCTCTTCGCAAATCAGCATAGGAGACCTTCATGTGTGGATCTTTTATATTTTCAACATCAGGACCCTCCTTTGAGTTGTATATCCGGCGAAGAATCCCCAGTAAACACAGGAGCAAGATTAGGCATATGCTTATACTTGCAATTATCATAGCAAGTTTTAGCTTCTGAGACAAACGGTGCTTTCTCAATGTCTGATCTGGGCAGGGAGGCAAGTTTAGATTATGATCGCCGCCACAAAGCTTGTCGTTTCCTAGTATAGAAACTGTTGTCTGATTTCTGAAAATGCCTTCTCTTGGAACTTCACCATCAAAATCGTTGAATGACAGATTCAGGTAACTCAAGAAACTAAAATTTTGGAAGAATTCGGGTATGTGCCCAGACAAGTTGTTCCTTGACAGATCTAGTGATTGAAGCCCCTTTAACTGACTGAACGACTGAGGAACTGGACCTTCAAAATGATTCCCTGCCATGTTCAGGTATTCAAGCTGTTGACATTCACCAAGAGAGCTTGGAATCATACCTGATAGTCTATTACCAGACATGTCGAATTTGCCAAGGTTTATCATGTTTTCCACTTCAGAAGGCAATGATCCCACCAACGAGTTTTGTGAAACATCAAGTAACTTGGTGAGCGTGGTGATGGACACCATCTCCTTAGGCACTGCACCAGTAAGCTTATTGAAGGAGAGGTCCAAGAGTTCTAGAGGGCACTTTCCAATACCTGTAGGTATGAATCCTTGGAGTCGATTGGAGTGCAGATTAAGTTCCAACAGCTCAGTTAGATTGCCAATCGTCGCTGGAATTTCCCCTGTCAAGAAGTTTCCACTCAAGTCCAGTACTTGTAACTTGGAGAGGTTTGACAGGGATTCAGGAATAGTTCCAGTGAGAAGATTGGAGTTCAATCGTATGGAACTCAGAGAGAAAAGGGAACCCATCTCCGACGGAATGCTTCCGGCTATATGGTTGTCATTGATTTCGAACCATTCCAAAGTTTTTGAGAAGTTTGCTAACTGTGGCAACTCTCCTCCAAGATTATTGCCTGTCAGTTGCAAATATCTGAGGCTACTACAGTTGGTTAAATCATACAAAAATCCCCAATCTTCACTATTCCTCGCTTCTAGTTGATTGTAACTGAGATCAAAGTGAAACACATTCTGTAAGGATCCCAAACCCCTCGGAATTGTGCCCGTGAAGTTGTTCTCAAATAGTTGAATGTCGTTGAGGTTCGATGCATTGCACAATGAAACTGGAAGAGACCCTGAAAACCGGTTGGCATTGATGTGCAATGCTTCAAGGAGAGGAAGAGTGAGGCCAATATATGGTGGAATGGAGCCATGGAAGTGATTGCTCTGGATCTCAAGGATCGTAAGAGAGGAGAGGTTCCAAACAGAGGGGGGGATCACTCCTCCCAGATTATTAAGCGCTAGTCCAAGAAAAGTAAGAGAAGTGAGGTTCCCAATTGTCGCGGGAACGCTACCCGCCAAGCTATTTTGAATCAATGAAAGCAGAGTGAGGTTCACGAGGCTTCCCATCTCAGGGGGGATGGTGCCACTGAGTTGGTTAGTGTCAAGATAGGCTTCTAACAGGTTAGAAAGATTCCCTACCTCTGGAGGAATAGATCCAGAAAGATTGTTGCTAGCCAAGTCGAGAATCCTTAGATTCTCAAGACTACCAATCTGGGCTGGGATACTGCCAGTCAGTTGGTTCTCATGCAGATAAATACCTCTCATACTGACAAGGTTCCCAATCTGCTGAGGAATGGAGCCACCGAGCTTGTTTTCATACAAAGCAAGAGCTCTCAAATTCACTAACCTTCCAATCTCTTTCGGAATGCTTCCTGTGAGGCGATTGCCCCAGAGGGAGAGAACTTTCAAGCTCGACAGAGAAGTAAGGCTAACGGGAATGGCTCCTTCCAATGTATTGTTTGACAAATCTAGGAATTCTAGATTTAAGCTGAGGTTGCTTGGGACACCTTGTTCAAGTTTATTGTTTGACAGATCAAGCACGACAAGTGAGGTGAGGCTTGCTATGGAAGCAGGAATACTGCCGGTGAGTTGATTATCAAACAAATGAAGCTGGGTTAAGCTTGAGAGGTTCCCAATCTCTGGAGGTATGCTTCCTGTGAGACTGTTGCTCTGCAGCGAGAGCACACTGAGCTTAGAAAGAACTCCAAGCTCGCGTGGAATTTCGCCTTCGAGCCCATTACCAGCCAGTCCAACCAGTTGCAGCTGTGAGCATTGGCTGATCCGGCGAGGGATCCGTCCATGCAAGCTGTTGTGGTTGAGGCTGAGGTTACGAAGCGAGCAGCTCTGAAATAGTGAAACCGGAATGCTCCCTCCCAAGAGATTAAAGCTCAAGTTAAGATGTTGGAGTTGGATTAAAAGGCCAAGCTGTTCAGGGATGAGTCCTTGCAATTGGTTCTCAGGGAGGTGGAGCCTCTCGAGGAAGGTTAAATTGGATATGGAGGGAGAAATCTTACCTGCCAGTCCAATGGAGTCCAGTTCCAGAGCAGTGACCCTCTGTTGCCCGCCACGGCTGGCGCAGCTCACACCTCGCCACCGGCAGAAATGAAGGGAGCGGCTGTCCCAATTGCCCAAGACTCCGAGTCCGTCGTCGGAGACGAGGGCCTTGAAGGAGAGAAGCGCGAGGCAATCGGTGTTGCAGTCGACCGTGCCATTAACAACTTGGGAATAGGATGAGCTCGCTCGAGATAGGAGGATGAGAAGGAGCAGGAAGTTGAAGGCCGAGGCAAATGTGAAGCTCTGCCCACTGTGCTCCATGAAGGTGTGCGCTGAAGAGAAAACTAGTTACGTAGCGTTGCCTTTATAGATGTGAAAATATACACAGCAAGTCAGCAGCAGATAGAACTGGCACGTAGGTTAATTTATATTTCATATATTTATATGTCAATTTTAGAGCACTCTTCTGCAAAAATTCATTATCTTAACGATTTCACATAATCGGCCCCACGATCATTTGTGAGGAGATAAATCAAAAAATTGCAATTGGTTATGACGCAGAAGGATATTGTCTGACTTCGTCAAGATTCAAATTTTTGTCCTTTTCTACAATTCTGTTTTGTCGTAACTAATTCAGTTATACCTCGGAGATCAATTTTAGAACACTCAAATAAGTGTGAATGATACTTCAATATTTATATGCTAATCAGTCAATATTGACGTGCGAAATGAACTAAAGTGCTTCACGCGTTGACGCGACGCCAGTTGCTGTGTGAAAAGGTTCGAAGCCTTTCACACATTCATGCGGGCACTGCCCGCACGCCAGCGATGTCTACCAGTTTTCTGGTTAATGGGTTTCGGCTAAGCGGATTTCCGTTTTTATATACTTTCCATGGACGTCGTTCTTGACCGGTCGTCTTGGTCTATTTGCCGTGTGACAAAGTGTGCAATTATTGTGGGTTGAGTATGTCCACTGTGATGAACTTATGGTCCTCCCTATCAATGAGTTGTTCGCAGAGCCAAAGTTTCACGTAAACTCGTCTGTTGCATTAAACAATTCATCCAATGGCACCATTGTGTGTTGCTCTTGAGAGTTTCTCTTTAGTTGCGTAACCACTACTAATAAGCATGATAATTAATAACAAATAAAGAGGCAAAAATATATAATAGAACATGTGGTTCCTCCTGTTGTAATTAATGATTACTCTGGACTTCGACAAATATAATAATTTCCCCTTGAAAATTTGGCTAGAACATGGATATAATTTAGCTCCTAGAATAACCCACAAAGAATGTCTTTGCATTTCTTCTGCTCCTAGAATAACCCACAAAGAATTCCTTTGCATTTCAATATCACACTATCATTTCAGCCCAATGAGTTGAGCCCAATTAAATTGATAAGGGATATAGGGTTAATGGTTAATAGGTTTGTAGGGTTAAGAGATTGTTGGCTTATTGGATCCTAAACCAACCCGTTAAGAAAACTTATTAAAGCTACAGTAACCTAAGTTTTCTCCCCATCGCGATTAAACCCTCTGCTTTCGCCGACTCTCCTCTGTTTCTTCCTCATCACGCCGACGCGGTGCTGTTGTGCCGTCTCCGCCGAAGCCGAGTGAAAGGAGGGCCGACGCCGGAGCCGGGGAGGCTAGAGGAGCAGCGATTTCCGTTTTCCCAACCTGCGACATCCCTGTTTCCGATCGCGCGCCCACGACTTCGATCTCTCCTTCGTCTCCGACAGCGCCGAGAGAGAGAGTCCAGCCGACGCTGGAGCTAGAGCTGGAGGGGCCGGCGACCGGAGCTAGCGTGGATCGGAGCTTGCATAGACCGGTGCTAGGTCTTGCTGGAACGGAGGTTGGCTCGTGTGGTGGAGGCGGTTCGGGGCAGCAAGTCGAAGGAGAGACCATCGGTAAGTGGAAAATCCAAGCTAGGTTTTGGTTGCGTGGTTTCTCAAAGGAGGTCTCATTAGGTTTTCCTCGAGTTTACCTTGATTTTTGATCGGTTTCCTTCTCCATAGTGTGGAGTTCTTTGCTTTCGGATAGGAAGAGGAAAGGGGCTGGCCGATTGGAGCTTGAAGAAGTTACGGCAGCAAGAAGGAAGGGTTCTAGGGCTCCATTGAGGTAAGTTGTTGTTAATTCTAAATCGGTTGTTCTTGATTAGTAATAGAGTTGATGTTGGTAGCTTGGATTTGGAAGTTGGTCAGGGAGGAATTCTTGGATCGGCAGTAAATTATGAGGAACCGAGGACCTTGTAGGGCTTGTTGGGTCTGATTGGCATGGATCGGTTGATTCTAGTTGCTTATTAATTAGTTGTTAGAAATGAAGTCATGGATTGATTTTAGATTTGATTATGCTGTTCTTAGGGAATTGATACAGTTGGTTGGAGGTGAATTGTTAAGTTAGATTAGGTTAACATTGGAACAGTAACGTGTTGGATTTATTGTTCACGGCATTTAGTGCTATTAAAGGTTAATTTAGAATTTGATTGCTAACTTAGTGTTTCGAGTATGATTATGTTGTTTGATCCGTTGTAGGAATGACTTAATTAACAATCAGATTATACCTTGGTTTGAGTGTTGGTTGGTTGCGGACAGTGATTTGACTCGGATTCTTTGCGATTTCGCGCAACAAATCTGAAGGCGGGTATCTTGTCTCTGACTTATCTATTTATAGATATGTCATGTTTAGACATGGATTTATTTCTAGCTACTAGTGATATTATGTTTTTAGTTCATACCGATCTTTGTTTGATACCTATGATCTAGTTACTTACTAGATATTTATTTGACTGTATATCATGTGATGCTTTCCATATACTACTGATTGATTGTGATACATCACTTTTCCGATGCACATGCTAGACATATGACTTTATACCACTTTAGTATTAGTGTAGTGTGCATTATAGATTGGATGTGGTTACCTGTACTAGGGTTAGAGTACCATGTTTATATAGTGACATGCTGGCCAGCATACTGTCCATTCGGTCACGCATTAGCGATGACGTCAGAGTGCACAGCGGTTATACCCCTACCCATATGACCTCACATACCAGTGCTGGATCTGACGGGCATATTTAGTTCCCACGCGACCTCACCTATCGGTGATGGATCTGACGGGCATATTTAGTTCCCACGCGACCTCACCTATCGGTGATGGATCTGACGGGCATATTAGTTCAGTTCCCACGCGACCTCACCTATCGGTGATGGATCTGACGGGCATATTCAGTTCCCACGCGACCTCACCTATCGGTGATGTTCGGGCATATTCACGCGACCTCACCATTTGAGTGTGATGGATCTGACGGGCATAGTTCCCACGCGACCTCACATCTCGGTGATGGATCTGACGGGCATTTATCATTGAGGACCCACGCGACCTCACTTTGGTATGTAAGGATCAGATGGGTAGCAGGGGTGACCAGGATATGGTTTTTATACTTGTGCATGATATAGGGATTCTTTGGTGATATGTTACTTTCCGATTTTCTGCATATGTTGGATATGTATATACAGGGAGCGTAGGGATTTGTTAGGGATCATGTTACCTATGATTATATCGTTAGCATGTTCTGGTGAGTATATATACACATGTGTTCAGATTTCATTCTTGTTATTCTTCTACTAGTATTTCCATTACTGTCTGCTAGCTAATTGATACATGTCTACTTGATACCCGCTGAGTTCGTTTGAACTCACCCCGTTTACTTTTATGTCTATTTCAGGTTGACGTCCGTCTAGAGAGCCGCACTGCTAGTCCCTAAGAGATCGGTCGCATTTGCTTATTTCGCTTTATCTTATATCGGACTTAGTCGGATTTCTGTCATTGACCTGTTTTATGTTATCTGGATTTGCTGCATATGGTTTTAGATTGTGGCGCACATTATACTTGGCATGTGGCTTTGTTGGTCACTTTAACATTATTTATTTCTGTTATTACATATCATAGCTTGTATAGTGGCCATGTAGGCCTTATGATATGTGTATTCAGGGAAAGTGAATTGTTACAGGGGAGATGCTGTCGAAATTTCTCGGAAAGCTGTCTTCCGGGGCGTAACAATTTAGTGGTATCAGAGCTTAGTTTTACGTTCTTTTCGGCTTGTGGATTTGTGATTTTTCGTTTCGAGGTTTACAGACTTTTCGGAGACGTATTATGATCTGATTATGGGACTAAGCAGTGGCAGAACATCTCCAGACGACAATAGGTAAAATGGTTAATCTAGCAATTTTGTACCGTTACTAATACTTGATAATAATTTTAACAGATATGACTCTTGTGGTGGTGTTTGGTTAGGATTTAGGTGATATCTGATTTATGATCTTACATGTTACATCTTAAATACGTGTTGCTAGAGGCTCCTGCATCATTCTCTTTTGACAAGAGACTTTAATTCAAGATCATGCATTTTAGCTTAATTAAGATTTATTAACTACGAGGGAAGGTTACCTTGCGTATTTATTGGATCTTTTCAACATATCAATAAAGGACTAAAGGTTCTTACGGAGTTCTCTCCCAAGGATTTAATAGATTCTAAAGATCATAATCATGTCCTATGACAATCAATGTGTTGATTCTGAACAGCCGAAGATATAATTCAACCTCCTATTATTTCAGTGATAAATGGGAGTCTTTGTTAAGTTGGAAGCTTCATGACACAAGGTCGAATTACCTCAACTTACCGATTCTGGCACTTAACCCAGTGAATGTGATTCCTGAAATTGACCTCTTGAGTTTCTGAATTAAGTGTCTTGATTACCATGTGCCATAATTTTTATGCAGTTTCTTGATCAGTAAAAGTCTCAAGTAAAGTCCTTGCTTACTCAGTGACATGCGTGAAACTTAAACTTTGTGTGAGGACCTAGATTTCAAGTATGGCATCATTGTTCACACCTTATGGTGATTGCTATTGTTACAAAGCATTTTGAGATACTCCCAAAATAAATTTCGTCATGATTAAGTTTCTGGATTGCTTTGTGTGTAGAAAACTCTCTTTAGGAAGTACTTAATCCTCATGTTTTCAAGGAAAACAAATATATATATATATATATATATATATATATATATATATATATATATATATATATATATATATATATATATATATATATTCTACAGCTAAACTAGTTGTAGTCATCGGAAGTGAAGGTGATTTTTGGAGCTAAAAGTGTGAGGATAAGGGGAAACCAAAGGAAACTATTTTAAACAAATTAAGAGATTCCACATTGCTATTGATGTTGTCTTAGATAGAGTTCGTTAGATAGGTGTGATTCCTTTAGTTGACCAACCCAAAATAAATGAGAATAACAAAATCTGTTGATGTTTATGAGTGACATATTTTAGATGATTTTTTTAAATTATTAGTGTAATATTAACTGAGGCGGATAAGATATTAACATCACATAGCCTCTATTATAGTGTTTCAGGAAAGGACAAAAGGCTTAAAGATTGATTCTCATTTTATGAAGAGAAAATGCAATCTAATGAAATTGCCACATCATCTGTAACTCTAATATCAGCTAGAGTAGTTACTAATCAAAGTTGGTACTAAAGTTAAATATAGGTAATATGTTGAATTTCTATAATTTTTGGAGCAACTTGGAAAGAAGTGTTTTGAAACACTAGGATTGGAATGTCAATACTGCAGAACATTATAAACCTACATATAATTGTATAATTGATGAGTAATAACGTAAATGATGGTAAAGCAACCTAATCTTTCAAGGTTGCAATGTGTAAAGTTTGGAATATGACTTGGCTATTAAGTTCCCCATAACCTGTAATCTAATCAAGTACATCACTTTAGTAAGACGGATTTGGTTCGTGAGAGAAATTGATATATAGGCATCAATAATGAGTCCCTATAGAAGATAAACTAATTTAGAAGGATTAGACTCCATTTTTCAAGTTGCCTATATTCATGTGTAATTCCATAAAGTTTTGTTGAAGTCGGAGATAGATTCCAGCATTTTGTCTATGTTCTATTTTTAACTAGGATTCTTATAATGCGTACAATTGAGGAACAAATTCTATGGTTGCATTTTTTACCTTTATTTCATAGGATGGGAATGCCATTGAAGTTGGATAAGAGTAGTAATGAATTGGATCATTGTCTGTAATTGGACTTTAAAAAAAAAACCAAGTGACCAAAAACAACAACAAAATCAATGGAAGGTTACAATTGACAGTTATTGACTCACACAAATTGCCAGAAAAAGAATCTGCTGTCATTTTTGTTGTAGATTTTGCTTTGTGAATCTCAGGACTATTATATCATTATTCCCAAAGCAGGAAGTGTTATTGCTCAGTGCTACCCTTATATTTATTCCCCTTTTTCTTTTGAATCAACTGCACTTTATAAAATTTCTCTGCACAACCATTGTTAATGTCTTTTCAAGTGTAATATGTGATTAATGTAGTTCAGGTTTTTCACCAGATACAAGTAGTTTAATGCTCATTTTGGGATTTCTCTGAAGTTTTCTTCACAGGGACCAGTAATAAGTGATACAGAATAACAGAGTGATTAGCACTAGCATAGTATTACCATGTAGCTTGTTGTTTCCTTGATTATCATGGTGCCTTAGTGATCCTTGGATGCAGAAGTTGCTTTTTTTAGACTGATTGTTACTGGAATTATGGTAATTTGCGCTATATAGTATAAGATAGTAAATTTGGGGACCAATCATCCAAGTTATTATAGAAAAGATTAAGATAAGTTAATGTTGGATTTAATTTCTTATGAATTTAATCTTTTAAGGTGAGCTTAATTATAATTTATATATGCAGATACGAACTGAATCTATTTAAGTGATCTAATTAAGATTTATCAAGTTTTGAATCATCGGATGTGAATTAAATATATAAAATCTGTTAGTTCATTTCAATATTATTTATGGGCTGATAACGGATCGAATTTCTATATATAAGGTTTGATCCTTCGTTTCCTTCATTTGTTTCATTGACGAAGGTGTTACGACGTCGTCACTCTAATTCCCTTGAAAGACCACTCTCTTTCTTCCGCTTCATCTTCTTCCACAAGGATCGAGTAGTTGACGTTGCAGGACAAGGACAATGACTCTCCAATCAGGTTTTTATTGTTATTTATATATTTTATATGTTAAATCATATTTCGTTGAAATTAGATCCTTATTTTATTTATATTTCTAATTATTCAAGTTCTTATTTGAGTTTATAGAACTTATACGATTTAGAATTTACAAATTCTTTCAGTTAATTAATAAACTTCACAAGAAATTCTAATATGCACCGTGGAGATTTGTTATGTGTAAAGGTTCTAGCTTTTGAAGGCCTTTCAACTGTTTGAGTGAAGAAGGAATAGTTTACTCTTAATTCCAATGTAACTATTATCCTTGGAAGGCTTCCAAATTCCATTGGAATGGTGCCACCGAGAAGGTTATTGCTCGTTGATAGATTGGTCAAGTTGACAAGCTTTTCAATTCCATTAGGGATTCTACCAGTTATTTGGTTATCATGAATGTACAACTCCTTCAAGGTTCTTGATGAATTAACTTCAAAATTGGAACATTGTAGCCCAATTTGTTTGGCAAAGATCCACCGAGAGTAAGAGTTTCAAATTGAAGGCGGTATGGCTCTTTTAAATTCATGTTATCATATTACAAGATGCATCAAGGTAGTCAAATTACTTATTTCATACTACAAGGTTGAAGTCTGAAGCTTTGAAATGAGAATGGTATCATTTGGAATCTCTCCTTCAAGTATATTCACTCTTAAACGAAGTAGGATGGTCCAATGAAATTAGGTCGGTCACTTTTAGAATTAATCGATTTCAAGAGTTGAATATCTGACATTCAATGCTAAAAATTTAGAGTTTAAAGATTAGGAAGTCAAGACTCTGATTGAACTACCACGTAGATTTTATTGTTTTCATGGTCAGACGGTGAATCTACTACTGCATTCTTTAAAGTTTTGTGTCTCGTAAAGGACAACCCTTTGGTTGGGACTTGCCCATACTTAAGAGAAAATCTGCATGTGAGGAAGGGGGAGTTTCAATTCAAGAAAGTTCTGTTAGAACCGATGGAATTAAAATATCTTTATAATGGCATGATATTGTCCATTTTGAATCTAAGACATCATGGTTTTGTTCTTGGGCTCAACCCAAAAGGCCTCATACCAATAGAGATATCTTCCCCCTCAAACAAAGGACCACAGACCCCCTCAAACGAAAAGTCTTTGTTTGATGTCTGAATTCTCGACCCACCAGGACTTCCTGTCCCTCGGTCCACTCGACCTACTAGGACTTCCTGCCCCTTGATCCACTCGACCTACTAGGACTTCCTAACTAGCCTCAACTAGGACTTTTTGCCTGGTGTCTGGTCCTTTTGATTCAGACACGGGAGCACTCACTTCCTTTGTTTAAGGTTCAACCCACATGGTTAGATCTGGATCATGACTCTTCCGGCGGTTAGTCCGGTGAAGAGCGACCTTGCTCTGATACCACTTGTTAAAACCGATGGTATCAAAATATCTCTACAATGACATGATATTGTCCACTTTGGACCTAAGCCCTCATGATTTTATTCTTGGGCTCAACCTAAAAGGTCTCATACCAATAGAGATATCTTCCATTCTTTTTACTCATGATCTTTTTCATGTGTTTTAGATATGGAATTATGTTTGCACCCTTGCAACCCAACAAATTCTTCCTTGTCCATTCCAGTAAAAACTCAATGGAAAGGAATCAAAATTCCTCTGAGCCCAAATACTTTCCTCCAAAATTATTCCACACTAATTTGAATAACTAAGCACTGTATCCAGAAAGGCAGTATAAAATTACTCAGTTGCTCATGTCATAGGCTTTGTGCTTCAAAAGCTCTAGAGAGCATTTTAACTTCTCTGCGTAGTAATTTAACTCGGTAAAAGGATGATGAAGTGAGAGCAAGAAATAGTGAGTATGACTTCGTAGCTTCGAAAGCGCAAGCCCAAGCATTGACAAAGACAAGAGGGCAGAGATGAGAGATATGGACAAGGACCCATCGACATCAGTGGCTGTCGGCGAAGTCAAATAGAGAGTTCGTCCAAAAATGAAATGGTAATATGTTAATAGAACTTCAGACTCTTCACTCTCAGTGACCTAAAATATAATTTACTAAAATACAATTTACAAGAAGAAAAGCATATAATCCCTCTTGCACCATTTGTGATACATACAAATTTTATACAAATATCCTAGAATAATGTAAATATTGCATTGAAACAAGGAAAAATAATATCAAACTTCTATGATTAGACTCCAAAAGTGTTTCCATAATAATAGGAATGAGTATCATCATTAGGGGCATATTTTGGTGAGGATCCATTTACATCTGCATACTAGTGGAGCTTAATTAATAACTCAAAAAGCAATTTCTAAGGTGAAAACCATCATCGAGAGTTGCTATTGTTTTAAAAAGAATAAAGATCTGTCGTGTTTGCTTAGAATACCTATTAAAAAAGTATCGAAGTTCTATGAATCTAACGCACCTAAGAAACTTTTAGGGCATGTTTCGTACGAGAGAAGCAAAATAAAGTGAAAAGAAAAAAAAATCAGATGTACTTTTTCTTTGTTTCCTTTGATGAATAATACGAGCTTAAAAATTTAGAATTTTTAAAATTTATCTTTGACTTATATCTTTCTTTTTTTCTTATGTTAGATAAATAAAGTTTTGAAACTTTCAATCTCTTTCTTTCCATCAAAGTAAACAATTGAAAGGAAAATATTTCTCCTGTGAATTCTTTTTTCCTTCTTTTTCTCTTTCCCAGTTGTTTCCTTCCTTTATAAGAAAGGGGATCTTAGTTCAAATCTAACTTGAGAAGCTGGCATGTCATCTTACAAGAGCAACAAAGTTCCTTAGTTACTTCATTGTAACTGTATGAATTGAAGTATTAATGAATAACATTGATATTTTCGCCTCTACTATACTCATTGTCTAAAGAACCTCAATCATAATTCAAGAGCAATGCACATGAGCAAGTGCAACTTTTATTTTTTACTCCTGGGACATGGTTAAGTTGGTTACTACGGAACAGACTTGCTGAAGTAGGCAAGGATCGAATCTTGACAAAGCCAAATTAATACCCTCCTCGTAGTGGTCAACTGCAGTTTTTCAATTTACCTCTTCACAGATGATCGTGGGACCGATTATGTAGAGCCACTGGGATAGCGGATTCCATCTTTTGTTGAAATGTATTTTATCTCAATTAAGCCACTCAACATTATTATTCCTTTATCCATGATCCATCATGATTTTAATTTTTTTTCTCTTTTCCATCCGACAAGTTGGAGTTCAGGTAGCAAAAATTTTGAGAAGCAAGTCCCAGAAGCAATAAGAGAGTGGGGGAAAAGAAACCAAGAGTATCAACTCTCTCTTGTCCTTCACTTATGAAGGAAGAAAAAGTAGGAAACAAAAAATTCAAGGACAAAAGAAAAGATTATGAAGAAAATAGAATTTCTTTGTATTAGATTTCTTGTTGCTACAACTCTCTCTTGTTGCAAACTTAACATTTCATCCATATTTATAGAGTTTTAGATTATATGAAAATCAATAAGACATTAAATGCATTAACTAATGAATCCATGAAAAGGTACTCAGATGAAATTGAACTTTGCTTCTTGTAGTAGTTGAAGAGACATTTGAGTCCCCGGGACAATAGTGCAACGGTAGGACATCCGGGTTGTGACCCAGGGACCCGCGGTTCAATCCCCAGCTACAGCGTATTTGTAAGAATTTTCTTCCAAATGGGGAACGCAATCAAAGGATGCTGGGCATCTGGATTGGCCGCCGTATGCGCTTCCTGATTTACCCTGATGGTCGGTGGAAAACTTCCGTGGGACCGGGCCGGCCACCCCCAGGGATTGAGTCCATGAGACTGACTGAGATTTATCATTTTTTTGAAGAGACATTTGAAATCAATTTATAATTTCGATTTAACTCAACAATGCCTCCCATAAATCAAATGTGCTTCTTACTCCTAGAGCTTTAAGATTCTTTGAAAATATAGATCCTCTAAGCGGCTTTGTAAAAATATCAGTCAGTTGTTCGTTGCTAGAACAATACTCTAGGTAGATTTCACCTTCATTAACAAGTTCTCTTAAGAAATGAAATCGCAAGCGAATGTGCATTGCTCTTCCATGCAATACTAGATCCTTTGATACAGAAGTTGTAGAATGGTTATCACAATATAATATCGTTGAATTATTTTGCTTGTATTTAAGACTTTCAAGAATTTTTCGTGACCATTTAGTTTGACACTCTGCGGAAGAAGCTGCTATGTATTCAACTTCGATAGTTGAGAGTGCTGCAATTTATTGCTTCTTTGAACACCAAGAGATTGCTCCACTCTTAAGGTTGAAAATATAACCAAAAATACTTCGAAAATCATCAATGCTTCCTCCAATATCACTATTTGTACAGCCAATAAGTTTGATAGGAACATGTGATTTATATAACATGTAAAATACCAGAAATATAGGGGTTTAAGTTATAAATAAATTAACCCTAATAATTATATTTAGGGGAGATTAGGAAGGATTGATTTGATTTGATTAATCAAACCCTAATTCACTTAATAGGCTTAAAGGGTTATAGGATGATGAATTAGGGTAATGGGTTATTGGTTTAGTGGATAGGGGCTTATCGGATCTGACCCAACCCGTTAACGCCGGTTAAAAGGAATGAAGCACTGTTCACTCCCAAAAATCGCGATCTCGGTTCTCTTCACCGCGCCGACGCAGCTCTGTTCGCGTCGCCTCCGTCGAAGCCGAGTGAGGAAAGCTCTAGCGCCGGTGGCTAATCAGAAGGGGAAGCGTCGGCGACCCACATCGGAGCTATTTGGGATCGCTGCTCTCCGGAGGTGGCTGAAATCCGGGAGAAGTGGAGGCTGCTAGCGACGGCAAAACGAAGAGAGGAGGGAGAAATCGGTAAGAATCGGAGCTTAATCTTAGTTTGTTTTTGGTTCCTGAGTTTAGATCTAGTTTTCTGGTCTTCAGAGCTGGATCTAAATCTTGAATTGGGAGAGTTGATTGGATTTGGCCGGCTGTGGGATTTTGGTTGAACGCGGTCCGCAAGCAAGAAGAGGAAGTCGATCGATGAGTTCCTATTGAACTAGGGTTTGGTTGTGTGTGGTTTCTGGAGTTGAATCTTATGGGATGATGTTGAATCTCCTTAAGTTGATCGGTTTCATTTTCACAGATGTTACTGTGAACAGAGCAAACCCTTGGAGTTTTGGCCGCAAGGTGTTAAACTTAAGCTTGGATCTAAGGCTTGTTTTGGAACAGAGTTGCGGTGAGTCTTCTTGTTGATTTTGATCTAGTTATTGATTAGTTTTGATTAGAATGGATTGTTGTATTGAGCTTGTTGGATGTTGAATCCAAGTTTGTTGATCCGGGTAAGTAGGACCTAATTAGCAAATGTTTTGAAGTTGTTGAAGAGATATAGATAATAATCTGATTTTGTTTAGTTGTGTTATGAAATCAAATTGAAGTCGATCTATTGGGTTTAACCTATGTTAAGGGTTATGTTGAACGTGAAGTAGATCGGTTGGGTTGGAAACCTATTTTTGGGGATTGGTTTGTTTAGGTTGATGCGTTGTTGATAAAGGGATTTAGCTAGATTAGATTGTAGACTTTAATTACTATATATGATACGATATCATTTTAGTAATGATGTATTATTGGATAATTTCAGGACTTTGATTCGTTTAGTCCTGTTCTCTCAGATCTTATTTTCTGGGGTTTTAGTTATTGACGATCGTCGAGATCAGGTGGGTACCCTGTACTTGGTCAATACAGATTTTCTATTCCAGTGCATGTGTTATCATTATCTTGTTTATCCTGTTGATACTCATGCTGTTTGAAATAGTATCTAGTTGATATTTTGATAACCATTGCTTGATACCTGTTGTTGACCTTATGATGATCTATTGATGCCATGTTTGATACTCTTGTTATTTGTATCATTCATCATGTTGATACTCGTATGACTCGTTGCTTGATATTTGTTGTATGATCTTTATTTGATCTATCCATGGTTAGATTAGTCTTAACTATAGTATCATGGACATATATTGACCTCTGTTGATTCTGTTGAACATGCTAATTAACTTTAGCTATTACATGTTGGGATAATCATCATACATTCATAATTGTCACGACCCGGGAGGCCGTCCGAAAAATTTCGGCAGCATCTTCCCTGTAATTGTGACAATTCTCCTAATACATACATGCATACACAGCCACAGGCGGCTGGAATAAGGACAACACGTCCAACAACATCACAACACACACAGCATATGCAATTATAATGCTTACACGGCCACATAACACTATCACATGCACCATAACCAGAATATGCAAAGTCCATAAAGCCAAATCATCGAAAATCCGAAGTAACGAATACCCACAATGCAATCCAACATAACTACAGTCATAGCAAATCCAAACCATAACTACATGTCCATGAAATAGTAAATATAACTAGAGACAACGACAGACCAAATGCGACTAACAGGAAAAAAACCCTTCTGAGGTGAGATAGCAGTAGCCGACCAAATCTCCAAGCTCTAAGTACCTATTTATTACCTGGGGAGAAAACAAAATAACCCCAGGGTTTGGGTAGTAAGCATTAGATGCTCAGTGGGTACAGAAAATAGTGCATGTAAGATAATCATAAGGAACAACAAGGATTTACAAGTCTGAGTAAACATGTATAGAAGAAACAAGATAACATATAAATGGTCGCAGGTATCAACAGAGTATCAAAAGTATCAACTGATCAAACAGTGTATATCAGGTATATGTAAACATGTATGTAATGTCATACAAGTGCAACAATCATGACAAATAAATGCAACAATCCACAAGCACATGAATAAAGTAAGCTATGTAATAACCTACCAACGAATGCATGTAATATGCATCAACCATCGCAATCAAAAATAACAAGTCAAGTCACTGTCTGCACTCGTCGTCCCCAGCCACTCCTCTCGGAAATGAACATGAGGCACAAGTACAACAGGACATACTGCACAAACTCCAACAACTGACCACTAAAAATAAGTGGGGAGTGGCAGTGTAGCAGGAGGGCAATGTAGCCAGCCCTGGTCGCACCCAACTGTAGTGCAATCTCTTACCCATGTGACACCACAACACAGCGTCGGGTAAGAGCCAACAACATACAACACCTACAACTACTATGGATGCATGATGATCATCCCAACATGTAACAGCCAATAATCAATTAGCATGTTCAACAGGAATCAACAGGGATCAACATAGGTCAATGATATCATGGTTAAAGATCATTCTAGCCAGGAATAGATCAGATGGAGATCATACAACAGGTAACAAGAAGAACGAACTGAAGATCAAGTACCAATCAACAGAAATCTACTGAACAAAGGTATCACTATATCAAATAGATCATTATAAGATCAACAACAGG
>NC_133873.1:3141360-3142915 GCF_044706935.1 Curcuma longa | reverse complement strand
CCATGCCTTATTTGGAGTAGAATTCTGTAACTATTTTGTCGATGATCTATTGATTAGGTAAACGACACAAGAAGTTGCTTCAACCTAGAATTTAGCTAATAAATATTTCTTCTTCAACATGCATCTGACCATGTCCATGATTGTCCTATTTTTTCTTTCCACGATACTATTTTATTGTGGCGTATACCGAGCTGTCAATTCATGTCTAATTCCATGAATTTGATAAAATTCTTTAAATAAAGAAGATAGAAATTCACCTCCTCGATCACTTCTCAGCTTTTTTTTATTTGATAGTAAAAAAAAATTTCTACTTGACTTTTGAAGACTCTAAAGTAAGAGAGAGTTTATGATTTTTTTTTAACAAAATATATCCAAGTTTTTCTGGTGTAATCATCAACAAATAATATGAAGTATAAATTACCTTCGAGAGATGGTACACACATGGGTCCACAAAGATCTGTATGTATAAGTTCCAATGGTGAATGTGATTCCCACATAGATTTAGACGGGAATGTCTCTCAATGTTACTTTCCAAGCTGACATGCTTCACAAACTTCACTTATCCGATCAATTTTAGGAAGTCCTTGAACAATATTTTTGTTTACTAACTTCTTTAAGCTTTGTAAATTTAGGTGCCCAAATCTATCATGTCACAACTTGAAAATTTCTTCATTAGTAGTAAGATAACAAGCAACATTTAAAATATCAAGTTTGAGAGGAAATAAATTATTTGATCCTAAACTAATCTTTGCCACATACTAATTTTTCTTCTTCATAGTGCAAAACTTATTCGCAAAATAAATATCAAAACCTTTTCTCAATAGATGGCCAACACTAAGTAGATTACTCTGTAAACTAGGAACATAAAATACCTTAGATATTTTATCAATTTTTTCAGACTTTGTTTTGAAAGAGATTTCTCTTACTCCTTCAATTTTATAAGACTTAGCATCTCTAATAGTTACCTGCCAATGATTAGCTTCTTCTAGGGTTGAAAATAAACTTTTATTAACTAACATATGTCGACTTGCACCACTATCCAAGTACCAAATATTTTTAATATTTTCATCATCACTATCAATTAGTAAAGTTTTAGAATTTTGAAGTTCATTTTCATATACTAAGCTAGCTTCACATTTTTTTTCTCCAGATATTTTTCCCAACAATCATTTATTCTATGTCCTGACTTATGACAATAATGACATTCAATATAAGATTTTGTACCTTTGTAATTCCCACGTGTTTTTCCACTTTGGAAATGTAAGAAAATTATTTCTCCTCTTTTTGAGATTCCTCGTTCCCTTTTTCTCGTGACTCTTGGTAAGAAAATATTCCACCTCTTCTTTATTCACACCTTTTCCATGTCCACGATAAAAGTCATGGCTTCTTATGGATGTGAACTGGGATTTCAAAGCCTGATTTGAAGAAGAAATGATCAACTAGGATCTAAAATTTTTATTATTGATTTTAATAATTTTTATTTTTAATATTTTTCATAGTTTATAGTATTTAGGGTAGTTTTAAAACTTTTTATTTTTTATATTTGAGGATTTTA